>NC_056726.1:1807666445-1807873179 GCF_019279795.1 Protopterus annectens | reverse complement strand
GCTTGGGGGGTTTCTGATAACATTAAAACCTGTGTTGGTTACATTTCTTGTAATCATTTTAAATAGAGTTGCTTGCTACTGAGATTTGTCTGCATACATCAACTGGACATAAGCTGATTTAAGTATATTTTCTGCATTTTATTGTGGTTTTATAATTTGCACTGATTCCTCAGATCTAGCTCTGTTGAAACTGTCTTGTATGTATCTCTGAAGCTCTGCACTAGTTGTTAAACTGCTTTGAAATTCCTTTAAGTGTTAATTAGCTTGGGAGGTTTCTGATAACATTAAAACCTGTGTTGGTTACATTTCTTGTAATCATTTTAAATAGAGTTGCTTGCTACTGAGATTTGTCTGCTTACATCAACTGGACATAAGCTGATTTAAGTATATTTTCTGCATTTTATTGTGGTTTTATAATTTGGACTGATTCCTCAGATCTAGCTCTGTTGAAACTGTCTTGTGTGTGTCTCTGAAGCTCCGCACTAGTTGCTAAACTGCTTTGAAATTCCTTTAAGTGTTAATTAGCTTGGGGGGTTTCTGATAACATTAAAACCTTTGTTGGTTACATTTCTTGTAATCATTTTAAATAGAGTTGCTTGCTACTGAGATTTGTCTGCATACATCAACTGGACATAAGCTGATTTAAGTATATTTTCTGCATTTTATTGTGGTTTTATAATTTGGACTGATTCCTCAGATCTAGCTCTGTTGAAACTGTCTTGTGTGTGTCTCTGAAGCTCTGCACTAGTTGTTAAACTGCTTTGACATTCCTTTAAGTGTTAATTAGCTTGGCGGGTTTCTGGTAACATTAAAACCTGTGTTGGTTACATTTCTTGTTATCATTTTAAATAGAGTTGCTTGCTACTGAGATTTGTCTGCATACATCAACTGGACATAAGCTGATTTAAGTATATTTTCTGCATTTTATTGTGGTTTTATAATTTGGACTGATTCCTCAGATCTAGCTCTGTTGAAACTGTCTTGTGTGTGTCTCTGAAGCTCTGCACTAGTTGTTAAACTGCTTTGAAATTCCTTTAAGTGTTAATTAGCTTGGGTGGTTTCTGATAACATTAAAACCTGTGTTGGTTACATTTCTTGTAATCATTTTAAATAGAGTTGCTTGCTACTGAGATTTGTCTGCATACATCAACTGGACATAAGCTGATTTAAGTATATTTTCTGCATTTTATTGTGGTTTTAAGATTTGGACTGATTCCTCAGATCTAGCTCTGTTGAAACTGTCTTGTGTGTGTCTCTGAAGCTCTGCACTAGTTGTTAAACTGCTTTGAAATTCCTTTAAGTGTTAATTAGCTTGGGGGGTTTCTGATAACATTAAAACCTGTGTTGGTTACATTTCTTGTAATCATTTTAAATAGAGTCGCTTGCTACTGAGATTTGTCTGCATACATCAACTGGACATAAGCTGATTTAAGTATATTTTCTGCATTTTATTGTGGTTTTATAATTTGGACCGATTCCTCAGATCTAGCTTTGTTCAAACTGTCTTGTGTGTGTCTCTGAAGCTCTGCACTAGTTGTTAAACTGCTTTGAAATTTATTTAAGTGTTAATTAGCTTGGGGGGTTTCTGATAACATTAAAACCTGTATTGGTTACATTTCTTGTAATCATTTTAAATAGAGTTGCTTGCTACTGAGATTTGTCTGCATACATCAACTGGACATAAGCTGATTTAAGTATATTTTCTGCATTTTATTGTGGTTTTATAATCTGGACTGATTCCTCAGATCTAGCTCTGTTGAAACTGTCTTGTGTGTGTCTCTGAAGCTCTGCACTAGTTGTTAAACTGCTTTGAAATTCCTTTAAGTGTTAATTAGCTTGGTGGGTTTCTGATAACATTAAAACCTGTGTTGGTTACATTTCTTGTAATCATTTTAAATAGAGTTGCTTGCTACTGAGATTTGTCTGCATACATCAACTGGACATAAGCTGATTTAAGTATATTTTCTGCATTTTATTGTGGTTTTATAATTTGGACTGATTCCTCAGATCTAGCTCTGTTGAAACTGTCTTGTGTGTGTCTCTGAAGCTCTGCACTAGTTGTTAAACTGCTTTGAAATTCCTTTAAGTGTTAATTAGCTTGGGGGTTTCTGATAACATTAAAACCTGTGTTGGTTACATTTCTTGTAATCATTTTAAATAGAGTTGCTTGCTACTGAGATTTGTCTGCATACATCAACTGGACATAAGCTGATTTAAGTATATTTTCTGCATTTTATTGTGGTTTTATAATTTGGACTGATTCCTCAGATCTAGCTCTGTTGAAACTGTCTTCTGTGTGTCTCTGAAGCTCTGCACTAGTTGTTAAACTGCTTTGAAATTCCTTTAAGTGTTAATTAGCTTGGAGGGTTTCTGATAACATTAAAACCTGTGTTGGTTACATTTCTTGTAATCATTTTAAATAGAGTTGCTTGCTACTGAGATTTGTCTGCATACATCAACTGGACATAAGCTGATTTAAGTATATTTTCTGCATTTTATTGTGGTTTTATAATTTGGACAGATTCCTCAGCTCTAGCTCTGTTGAAACTGTCTTGTGTGTGTCTCTGAAGCTCTGCACTAGTTGTTAAACTGCTTTGAAATTCCTTTAAGTGTTAATTAGCTTGGGGGGTTTCTGATAACATTAAAACCTGTGTTGGTTACATTTCTTGTAATCATTTTAAATAGAGTTGCTTGCTACTGAGATTTGTCTGCATACATCAACTGGACATAAGCTGATTTAAGTATATTTTCTGCATTTTATTGTGGTTTTATAATTTGGACTGATTCCTCAGATCTAGCTCTGTTGAAACTGTCTTCCCCAACCCCCCCCGTTCTTGGTTGTAGTTTAAATTTGGTGGCTTTTGCAGTGCCCGCCCCACTGTAGATTTGATCTAGGACACTCCCGCAGTCCCATCTCTTTACCGGATTCTATCTAATAAACCCATTCTGCACTTGCTTTTAGTCCTTTTAATTTAATTACATTTTTCAAACTGTGTGTGGACTAATATTGCTACATACTCAAGTGTGCCAGCTTGCACTGCATGTGAATTGTTTTTACTGCTGTTTTTGCTACTTTTCTGAAAAAAAAAAAATATCTGCTTTTACTGTATTTGTGTTTCTTCCTAATTTATTTTGCTTTTAAGGCCATCTTAAAAGTACTCAGTTGTATTTATTACTTCTTGGTGCAACTCATTCTAAGCCTTTTAGTTTAAGCACTTGGGATTCAGACCAGTTGTTTTACATTAGGAAGGTTTGTGGCCTGCACTGTGGTGGCAGGACAGGTGGCTTACATCCTTCTAAGTTGGGAGCTGCTGATTGAGGGCTCAGTGTCTGTTATTCTAAAAGTGTATTAGTTCTGGTTTAAGCACTTGGGCTTCAGGCCAGTTATTTTACATTAAGAAGGTTCGTGGTCTGCACTCTTGTGGGAGGAGAGGCTGGACTCTGCCCTTCTGAGCTGGGAATTTCTGGTTAAAGGCTTATAGTGCCTGCATATTTCAACTGTTTCTTACTGAAATTGGTACACCTTGTTTGCTGTAGCAGAGACTAGATCCAGGCCTGCTGAATCTAGTTCTGTTTGTATGCGTGTTGTTTGTTTGCTTGTTATTTCCCTGAAATGCTAATACCACCTAAACTGCGGCTTTTCAGCGCTTCTGTGGATCCCTAGTGATATCTGCATTGCTTACTGTACTCATCTCCTTGTTTCACTTAAAAGAAAGTTACTGTTTGTCGTTTTTGCATTTAAGTTACCTGTAACACATTGCATTTAAGTTACCTGGCACTTGCTCACTAAAGCAATTATATAAGTCAGCACTAAAAAATTAAAAGCACTACACTCTCACAAAGTCCTCTCGAGTACCTTGTTCCCCATTGGCCCTTTTTATTTCAATTATAAAGGAATTCCCAATACTATTCTAGCATGTCCAAAGGTCAGTTGTCAATCTTCTCTCCGGTCCAGCTGGTGAATCTGGGAATCTTGAGGCAATGTTACAACTGCCTCATGTACACAGACAACCCTCTCCTCCTCCCAATAAATTCCAACACATGTGAGAGATGTATCCATATAGCCAAACTGGAGGCTAAGCTCTCTCAACTCAGTACTGGCGTAACCAGTCAGGAGGAGAAGGAAACCACACTCAGTACAATTCCAGTCTCACACAGACCTACCACGATAGCAGACCAAACACATAAACACACAAAAACATACTCGGAGGCTCTAAATAAAAATCTGCCTAAGCAGCAGAGACCTCCAAAGCAGACACCCAAGCAACCGCTACCCCAAAACAAAACACGTGCAACACATATCTCACAAAGCCAGTGTGCCGAACAGTCACAGCCCTTAAGGCTAAACAACACACCTGATACACTTGTAATAGGTGACTCTATCATCAGGCACACTGACGCCCCGCCACCAGGCTGAACAAGGAGAAGGTCACGGTGAGCTGCCTGTCGGGCGCTAGGATCCGCCACATAACACAAGCACTCAGGTCACTCCAAGGCAAGTACAAATATGACTCAGTCATTGTCCATGCTGGTGTGAATGACATGAGACGTACCTCCCTGGACTACATGAAAAGAGACATAGAGGAGCTCTCTGAGCATGTGGCCCAGGCCGGTATGACCCTGACCTTGAGTAGCATTTTACCCTCACCAAGAATGATGCCACAATATGAAGACAAGATGATCAATTTCAACAATTGGCTTAATTATTGGTGTCATTCAAAGGGGATCCAATGCCTGTCAGCCTGGGATGACATGCTCAACAAGTCACGATGCTTCGCTAGGGACGGCCTGCACCTGTCACCCCTGGGCTTTCGGATATTGGCAAAGGCTCTTGCTACCCCCATAGTGCCTTTTTTAGGCAAGGCTCAAAAGACAAACCCACCTCCATAGGTATCACAAGGGATAAGAAACTAAGAGTAATGCTACTCAACGCCAGAAGTCTAAACCTCAAGATGCACGACTAAACTCTCCTTAGCATGGAGAAAATCGATATCTGTGCAGTAACAGAAACCTGATTCAAGGCTCCCAAGAGCACCCCAGCACTACCAGGTTATACCTCATACCATGCTTTTCGGCCCCAAAACTTGGACCAACCCACAAAAGGAGGGGGAGTATCAATATTCACAAAGATACCCACACCTCCAGGTTGGTGGCACAGCACGAAGCATCAGAGACTATCCATGTGCAACTAACAGTGGGTAAAGCTGCCTTCCAGTTTATAGCCTGCTACAGACCACCCTCCCTAACCCAGGAACCCCACTCGGCCTTCATGAGAACACTGGAAAATATGAAGGTCTCTCCAAACACCATTATATTGGGCGACTTCAACTACCCAAACATAGACTGGGAGCATTACTCTAGCTCCAACACCCTAGCCCAAAGGTTCCTAGAATTTATAAACTCAAATGCTATGGAACAACTTGTTACCACTCCCACAAGAGGGGAAAACATACTGGACCTGATCATCACCAGCATGGGGACTCTATGCTCCAGACCAGAAGTGTATCCCTCACTGGTAAGATCAGACCATAAACTAATCTCACTGGATGTTCACATCCCGACACCACCCCCTGCCCAGAAAACCACAGTGAAAAACTTCTCTAAAGCAAATTTCACACTCTTCAAAACTGAGGTGGAATCCTTCAAAGCCCCCGGGCCTGTGGAAAATATGGCCCAGACCGCAGAATCCTTTATAAACGCATTCTATGAACACCTTCAGGAATGCATGGATCATGCAATCCCAAATAAAACCAAGACCCAATCCTCCAAAGGCAGACGTCCTGTCTGGTGGACCCCAGTCATAAACAAGCTATACAATAGAAGGAGGAAGCTACTAAATGATAGAGCAAAATTCCAAAAAGGGAAGGCATCTCTGATCAGTATTAGCAAAAAACTACGGGCACTCATAAAATCGTCTAAGGCCAGCTTCGAGAGAAAAATTGCACAGGACACTAAGGATAATCACAAGGCTTTCTTTAGTTATGTTAGGAACCTGGGTGGTAATTCCCAGATATGCTCATAATTAGTCCAAAATGACAAAAAATACACCGAACCCACAGACATTGCCAACATCCTAGCTGACAGGTTCAGCGCAAACTTCTCCCCCCACCAAAGGGCAAATATCTATTCCAGCAGAGTGCTGCCCCCCTGACATCTCGGATGCTCAGGTAAGAGCCGCCCTCTCCAAAGCAAAAAACACAGCATCAATGAGACCAGACGGTGTCCCGGGCTGCGTCCTACATGAACTACAAGAAGAGCTAAACCGAAACATAAAACTACTGTTCAATCTCAGCCTTACTACAGGATATGTACCCAAAGAGTGGCGTACAGCAACTGTGGTCCCTCTCCACAAAGGTGGTGCCTCAACGGATCCTGGAAACTATCGCCCCATAAGCCTGACTAGCTTGGTCTGCAAAGCTATGGAAAGAATAATCATGGACCTCATAAATAAAGATATTGGGGACCTACAGACACTGGATCCTACCCAGTTCGGCTTTGTTAAGGGCAGATCCTGCCTCTTAAACCTGGTTGATTTCTTTGAAACAGTCACCAAGGCCATTGACAAGGGGAAGGTGGTCCACACAGCCTACCTGGACCTCGCAAAAGCCTTCGATACAATACCCCACTCGGGCATTATAGATAAGCTCACCAGCTTAAATATAAACCCCTATGTCACTAGATGGGTTGCAAACTGGCTCAAGGACAGAACCCACATGGTTAGAATTGCTGGAGCCATGTCAGACTCCAAACCAGTTACAAGTGGCATCCCACAAGGCTCAGTCCTGGGACCTCTCTTGTTCAGTATATATTTCTCGGAGGTACAGGCCAACACGGAAGGACTGTGGCTGACCAAGTTCGCAGATGACTGCAAACTGGGTGCCATAATCGACTCTCCAGCTGACACAAGCATCCTCCAAAAGGGCCTCATAGAAACAGACAACTGGTGCCAGAGCCATGGCCTCAAGCTAAACGCCAAAAGTGTATAGTCATCCCCTTTGGCAAAACAAAGTGCTCACAAATTACCACATAGGTGGTAATCCATTAAGTACAGAAGAAGTAATTAGGGACCTGGGGACCCAAGTTGATAGCAATCTCTCATTTGACAACCACGTGGCCAAAGTGGTTAGAAAAACATTTTATATAGCCCACCTAATCATGAAGGGATTCACATCTAGATCAGGGGAGGTCATCGTGCCTCTTTACTCATCCCTCATCAGGCCCATAATTGAGTACAATGCCCCTTTTAGGATGTACCTTACCAGACACCTGCAGCAACTGGAAAGACCCCAAAAGTACCTCACCAAGAGGATCAAAGGGCTCAAACAGATGCCATATGCTGCCCGGTTAAAGAAACTCCAGCTCTACTCAGTGGCATACCGCCTGTTCAGAGGCGATCTGTGCCTGACGTATAAAGCCATGTCCATCCCCGAATTAATGGACATGCTGCACCTCAGAAAATCCAAATCCTATCGAGCTACACGCTTGAGAGACTTGAACCTCAGCACTGAAATAAATAGGACATGCTGGAGGGACAGATTCATAACCCAGAGGCTCCCTTCACTCTGGAATAAAATCCCAGTCCAGGTTAGGCAGAGTCCCTCATTGACTCTCTTCAAGAGGAATCTTGATGAGTGGATGGGAGATCGTGAGGTTTACCCTAGGTATGACTTCTGTGTCACTGTTAGACAGAGGCACAGTATACTAACCTCAAAAAAGGGCATAGCAAAATTAATTTAAAATGGGTGGCAAAAGCCAAACACATTCTGGCTAGGCTTATAAATGCCCTAGGGCAGATAACCTAGTATGAACCTATGAACCTATGAACCTATATATATATATATATATATATATATATATATATATATATATAGTGAGAGAGGGAGACACAGGGTCAGACGTATTGCAACAGGTGCCTGGTGACCAAAGCATGGACTGAACACCAGTGTTGATACTGCAGTGCCATACCCCATTCCAAAACACTTTACCCACTAACTACCAGATAGGTGGTTGCCTGACTAACACTGAAGGTGTCAGAAGGGAACATGGGACACAGGTGGACAGTAGCCTCCCCTTTGATATTCACAGTGCCACACTAGTCTTGTAATCTGTCTATGTGGTACGTGTAATCACAAACTATGTGTCATGTACGGAAATATAGGTCAGTGTTCCCCTGTACTCATCACAATGCCCCATGTGGTATGTACCTCACATGACAACTACAGCAAGTGGAAAGTCCACAGACATACCTCACAAAGGGTAATACTGCCCTGATACACATACCCTATGCAGACTGACTCACATAACCACAGCTACAGTGCGTTGTATACCGGCCACCCAGAGGTTACCTCTGCCAAACATACAGAGGCATGCCACACCCATAGCAGTCAGACAACCACCATGTCAACACCTCACAATCCCAGTGGGCTACACGGCCTAGGTCCCTAGTGCACACAACATCACTAAACAGCACATGCTGGAGGGATAGGCTCCTATTGGCAAATATGCCATACTCTGGAGTAAACCACCCAGCATGAACAAACAAGGTTCCTCAGTAGCAGATGTCAGACATACCCCTGCTGATTGTCTGGGGGATAGGTAACACACCCTGGGAATCACCTCTGTGTATCCGGTTGACAGGAGGAAGTGAAATCTAATTACATGTGTGTCACAGGCAAGGGTAGCATATGGCTAGGCTGCTGTATGCCCCAGGGACAATAGCGTATTACCTACTTATGACACAATGCACACAGACATGTACACAGTGCAATATCAGCTATGTGAGGTGGAATGAGTGTGACAGTGAATGTGTGCAAGGTCTGTGATGGTGTGATAGCTAGGAGTGAGGTTGTTTCCATCATGGTCGTTTGTGTCCTATGTGTGAGGCCATAGAAAGATGTGTCAGTTATTGGGATGCAGACATAGTAGGATGGTATATGTTGTGACGTAGGTCCTTATGTACGACTGTGGTGTCCCATCATAGGCTGATGCAATACATGTGTGCTCAGTAAGTGGTACTGCTGGTGACTTCATCCGACATTAGAACTGTTGTACCACCTGAATCTGTAGGCGTAAACAGCACAGTATGGTGTATGTTCACATTCCCTGGTAACACTGTCTTGTGTGTTTCCTGCAGTCTGCATAGATTACATTCCTCAGGCATAGGTATCTGTAATAGGGGCACACAGTACTGTAAGGTACATAGCAAATGCTCATCTGTGTTAGCATACATTAGTGTATGGTATGAATGTCTGATGTGTGTGTAATGATGCCTGTACCATGTCTGCAATCACATGTGTGATGCAGGGTTTGTGTGTATACCTAGCAACATGTATACTCTGTTACAGCAGTATGCCAGCTATATTAACAACTGTGCACATATGTTAGGTAGGGGTATGGCATCAACGACTATGGTGGGTTACTGGTTATACTGTAACTGTACTTCACATTCATTGCAATGGATGACATATATCAGCATGCATCAGCTTGATATGTACCCCCCTGGCAAGGCTGTGCATTGGATCCCAAACAGTGAGCCGAGTACTGGTGTATACTTGTGTGTCATATGGAGTGTGGCAGGCACTGTCAGCCAGTTGTGGGCTGAGCACTGATATGTGGTATTGAATGTGTGTATCCTCTGACAGACGAACAGATGCTATATATGGCAGTTAACTGATATCTGTACTGTATAATGTTAAGTGTGCCACATGACTTGCTCACACATATCGTTTACTTGTCTTCCAGGCTAATGGCTCATCACAGGAACCCCTGCTACACAGCTGCAGAGGAACAGGAAATCCACCACAGCCTGGTACAGCACTATACCCTGCTGTTTTCAAGGGCCAGCCAGCACCAGCAGGAGCGTACTGCACTGTGGCAAGAACTTGTTTGTTGGGTAAATGACATAGGCATGCATAACCGGACATATGAGCAGGTACGCCATCACTGCAGTGATTTAATCAGACATGACCTGCGGCGTGCATCTGATATCCACAGACAACAGCTTGCCACAGGTGGTGGGGTGGCCATACATCCCCCCCTGACCAGAGTGGAGGAACTGCTGCTAAGTGTGGTGGCCACTGGCCTACAGCAACAACAACATCACGCATGTGTCGTCATGGAGGCCAGAGCCACCCAGAATAGTGACATGGAGTGTGCAGGTAACATGCCATAGCTGTAGACTACTGTTACCTGTATTGTTAGATTATGCATGTGTGAGATGTGTACTGTGTTTAGCAGTTGTGCTGCCTATTGTGTGCAATACTGATAATTTGAATAGTATCTGTACACCTATGCCTGTTGTTCTACTGTAGTTTAGCACACTCACAGTAGCAATGCCACAGGTGTGGCCACTGACAAACTGTGTCATATTCTTGCAGGTCCCTCTGGTGTGACAGCAGGGCAGACGTTACATGCTGGTGAGTGTGTTAACATTTTAAACTTGGTATTGAACTGTGCATGTCATATGTGAGGTGTAGGCCATGTACACATAACACACCTACGCATAATGCATGTTGTGCATGTTTGCTGTGAGACGTGAAACATCTTAGTAATGTCAGTAGCTGCCTCATTCTCATGCAATGCACAGAGCATCAGACACAAATGTGGCAACACTGTACTGCACATTGGATAGGCATAGTTGACACACATGTACACAACATAACACATTTGTCATACGCAGTACACCTCAACATGCTACACATAGTGTAACCGGACACCCGCTGGCAGGTCACACTTAAGTATCCCACATGTCATCCACACACCACACATACCATACCTGAGGGGTAGGGGCCTAGCATGGGGCTGTGCAACACTCCTCAACACATAACACAGTCATGTTAGGCAATGCTCCCTATTTGACACTTCACACACCCTTGTGCAACGTGGCTGTGTAAATGTGAACTTAGCCACAGCACTGCGGTTCAGGTACAGCTTGCTAGGCAGTGGTCTAGCACACTTTAGTGGCCTTGAGTGACCACATGATGCATGATGATGATGGCTAATGGTACTACACCCCATACTGTTACAATGGCCATGTCCAGGATTGGTATCCCATCACGTATACATGCACCACCCATCCCGTGTGTGTACATAGCATGCATGTTCATAGGTTCATAGGTTCATAGGTTCATACTAGGCTATCTGCCCTAGGGCATTTATAAGCCTAGCCAGAGTGTGTATGGCTTTCGCCACCCATTTTAAATTAATTTTGCTATGCCCTTTTTCGAGGTTAGTATACTGTGCCTCTGTCTAACAGTGACACAGAAGTCATACCCGGGGTAAACCTACAATCTCCCATCCACTCATCAAGATTCCTCTTGAAGAGAGTCAATGAGGGACTCTGCCTAACCTGGACTGGGATTTTATTCCAGAGTGAAGGGAGCCTCTGGGTTATGTATCTGTCCCTCCAGCATGTCCTATTTATTTCAGTGCTGAGGTTTAAGTCCCTCGAGCGCGTAGCTCGATGGGATTTGGATTTTCTGAGGTGCAGCATGTCCATTAATTCCGGGTTGGACATGGCTTTATACGTCAGGCACAGATCGCCTCTGAGCAGGCGGTATGCCACTGAGTAGAGCTGGAGTTTCTTTAACCGGGCAGCATACGGCATCTGATTGAGCCCCTTGATCCTCTTGGTGAGGTACTTTTGGGGTCTTTCCAGTTGCTGCAGGTGTCTGGTAAGGTACATCCCAAAAGGGGCATTGTACTCAATTATGGGCCTGATGAGGGATGAGTAAAGAGGCACGATGACCTCCCCTGATCTAGATGTGAATCCCTTCATGATTAGGTGGGTTATATAAAATGTTTTCTAACCACTTTGGCCACGTGGTTGTCAAATGAGAGATTGCTATCAACTTGGGTCCCCAGGTCCCTAATTACTTCTTCTGTACTTAATGGATTACCACCTATGTGATAATTTGTGGGCACTTTGTTTTTGCCAAAGGGGATGACTATACACTTTTTGGCATTTAGCTTGAGGCCATGGCTCTGGCACCAGTTGTCTGTTTCTATGAGGCCCTTTTGGAGGATGCTTGTGTCGGCTGGAGAGTCTATTATGGCACCCAGTTTGCAGTCATCTGCGAACTTGGTCAGCCACAGTCCTTCCATGTTGGCCTGTACCTCCGAGAAATATATACCGAACAAGAGAGGTCCCAAGACTGAGCCTTGTGGGACGCCACTTGTAACTGGTTTGGAGTCTGACATGGCTCCAGCTATTCTAACCATGTGGGTTCTGTCCTTGAGCCAGTTTGCAACCCATCTAGTAACATAGGGGTTTATATTTAAGCTGGTGAACATATCTATAATGCCCGAGTGGGGTATTGTATCGAAGGCTTTTGCGAGGTCCAGGTAGGCTGTGTGGACCACCTTCCCCTTGTCAATGGCCTTGGTGACTGTTTCAAAGAAATCGACCAGGTTTAAGAGGCAGGATCTGCCCTTAACAAAGCCGAACTGGGTAGGATCCAGTGTCTGTAGGTCCCCAATATCTTTATTTATAAGGTCCATGATGATCCTTTCCATAGCTTTGCAGACCAAGCTAGTGAGACTTATGGGGTGATAGTTTCCAGGATCCATTGAGGCACCACCTTTGTAGAGAGGGACCACTGTTGCTGTACGCCACTCTTTGGGTACATATCCTGTAGTAAGGCTGAGATTGAACAGTAGTTTTAGGTTTGGGTTTAGCTCTTCTTGGAGTTCATGTAGGATGTAGCCCGGGACACCGTCTGGTCCCATTGATGCTGTGTTTCTTGCTTTGGAGAGGGCAGCTCTTACCTGAGCATCTGAGATGTCAGGGGGGCAGCACTCTGCTGGGATAGATATTAGCCCTTTTGGTGGGGAGGGGTGGAGAAGTTTGCGCTGAACCTGTCAGCTAGGATGTTGGCAATGTCTGTGGGTTCGGTGTATTTTTTGTCATTTTGGACTAATTATGAGCATATCTGGGAATTCCCACCCAGGTTCCTAACATAACTAAAGAAAGCCTTGTGATTATCCTTAGTGTCCTGTGCAATTTTTCTCTCGAAGCTGGCCTTAGACGATTTTATGAGTGCCCGTAGTTTTTTGCTAATACTGATCAGAGATGCCTTCCTTTTTTGGGATTTTGCTCTGTCATGTAGTAGCTTCCTCCTTCTATTGTATAGTTTGTTTATGGCTGGGGTCCACCAGACAGGACGTCTGCCTTTGGAGGATTGGGTCTTGGTTTTATTTGGGATTGCATGATCCATGCATTCCTGAAGGTGTTCATAGAATGCGTTTATAAAGGATTTTGTGGTCTGGACCGTATTAGCCACAGGCCTGGGGGCTTTGAAGGATTCCACCTCGGTTTTGAGGAGTGTGAAATTTGCTTTAGAGAAGTTTTTCACTGTATTTTTCTGGGCATGGGGTGGGGTCGGGATGTGAATATCCAGTGAGATTAGTTTATGGTCTGATCCTACCAGTGAGGGATACACTTCTGGTACACCTGTGTCCACAATTATCTGCTACAAACACAGACACTGCAGTCAGACATGGAAATCCATGTGACACACAGATAACACACGCAGCCATGGTATGTATACCTGTGTGTGATGGTGCACAGGACATTGCAGAGCTTATAATACTTGCACAGAAATGTTGTGTCCTTGTACGCATTGTGTTCCAGGGTGTAGGCAATCACTGAACATGTACACACATGCACCACAGCCATGTACACTGTCATCAACTATGGCTGTCTATACTCACACTGCATGGACTTGAGCAACACTTATTCTGCATGCTGACACGTGTGCGTGACTGTTTGCCTTGTGATACTGTCACCCACCTTCAACCAGTATTGAGTATGATTTGGAAGTCTGTTGTGTGTGTGTGTATATATATCTGCTGTAGTGAGGAGTGTGCATGTGTTCCTGTGTGCATGTGTTCCTGTGTTCCTGTGTGCCTGTGTGCATGTGTTCATGTGTGCATGTGTGCATGTGTTCATGTGTTCATGTGTGCATGTGTTCATGTGTGCATGTGTGTATGTGTTCATGTGTGCATGTGTGCATGTGTGCATGTGCAGACTGTAATGTGTGTTTCCTGTCTTCCTCTCACAGGTGCTGAGGTAGGGCTTGGCGAAAGCAGCAGGCGACCTGACGCCACTGCCATGGATAGTGGTGATGATGAAACATGTATTTTGGCACAGGGAGATTTGACACGGTCTGTCGTTGGTCCACCAATTGACAGTACACAGCGTTCAACCCCATCTATGTGCACACTCATACTGCCATTACATCCCTCACCACCAATGGCCATAGGGGAGGGACAGCATATAGTTGGCATTGACCAGAAGAGTGTGGTACCCATGGCACGTGCATCCCCTCACAGCAGCCATAGCTGTAGATCTGCAATGGTACCACATAGGCGGAGGTCCAGGTGTTCTGGGGGAGCATCACTGGATGTATTGCCCCTGGCAGGCGTGCCCTCACAGGTCTTACGACGACCACTATGTTCCGGGCTGTAATGCAGGCTCAGGCACGTATGGAATGGTACACCAGGCAGGGACATAGGGTGCAGAGGGCACATAACACCGCTATCAATGACATCTGTGACCTTGCCAGTGCCATTCGGACATACACTGAGGTCATTGATAGACGTTGGGTGGAGACAATAGATGTCCTCCACAACATGTCTTCCTCAAGCCCGGACCGTGCAGGATGGTTGCGACGTCGACGCGGATGCATGCCAGCAACAGCAACAGCTGGCAGTGGTTGCGGATGGCCCACAGCTCACAGCCGCTCCCGTAGTGATAGTACCAGGCTGGCCTGTCCATTGTCCATCCCAGTAGACCACGTGCACGTGGCTCTGGCCAGTCCCAGCAGGGACATGGGTCCAGTCATCATACCTCTGCCTCTGATGACACTACCCAGTCAGGGTTGGTACCCGATACCGTCCGTAGCACCCCTGCCAGGCACAGGTACTGTGTCCATGGCCGGAGACAGTGATCTGTACAGCCAAGCAGGTACAGTCTGTGGCTGTCCCACAAACCACCGTATATGGCAGCCACATGGTGGAGCTGTGTGCATGCAGACACACACACATTAAGCAAACAACTAGGGCTCACACATACGCACACACATTACATCAACATTGGCCCATGCTGTACTGTTGTCCCACACACACACACACACACACACACACACACACACACACACACACACACACACACACACACACACACACACACAGACATGTCGATTGGATGGGTCAATGTCAGGCTCTGGCAAACAACAAAATGCCCTGTGCATATGATGATACCTGTGTCGCCTCCAGTCATCTGCATTATCAATGGAGGGACAGGCTAACATGGTGCTGATGCACAGGGTGACACTATAGCAGTGTAGCAATAATAGCAAGTTGTCAACAAGGAAGTCTAACTACATCCTTGTAGGTATAACTGAGCAGACATTATGAAAAGAACAAATAAACTTTTGAAAAACCAAACAGCAGGCAACCTTATGTCCGGAAAGCAGGCTTTAACGAAAAGAAAGCCAAAAAAACAAATCTCCTTTAACGCACAAATTTAATATTGCAAGAAAAGAGCGTTTTCGCCGTGACCCATGTCACAGCTTCATCAGAAGGAATACATTTTAAAAACAGTTAGAAGCGTTAATTTAAGTGCAAAAAACAGGAAGTGAACTAATGACTGAATATCCTGCAGCACCTTAATTAGCTAGTAAGATTAAACATCAAAAAATTCAAACAATTTATGCAAAGTAAAACCATAAACTAATCATATGTAAAACAACTTGAATTACAAAGAAGTAGGATTAATATATTTAAAATAAACATAGCTTAACAGTTTTATATAATAAAATAAAACATATATAACTACATCTCATCATGGCAGGCAAGTCACCTAGAGTAACTCTTAAATTTTAATATACTAGATATATTACAATTTTCATTCAGACCAGGTGGTCTGAATGCATCCAAGTTTAACTGCCATGTTAATTCTACATTCTCAAGAATAATTGAAAATGGACCACCTCGAATCGTTGGTACAACCTGGTCAATGCCCATAAAACTAAAATTATGGCCTGGGTTGATGTTTACATGTTTAGCCAAAGCATTTTCTAAAAGTGGTTTCTTTATTGCATATGTGTGTTGGTAAACTCTCTCTTTAAGTTTACGGTTAGTCTTCCCTATGTAAAAGGATGGACAACAATTGCATAAAGCAATATAGACAACAGATTTGGATTCACAAGTAATCTTGTGGTGAATGGGAAACTTTTTATTCCTAACAGTAAACGAGCTACCTGTTATCATAAATTTACACATATTGCAACAACCACATTTGAATGAACCCCTAAGTCTAGTAAAGTCATTAAGGTTAGTGTTATGTTGTAATAATTCCTTAAGATTGCTACCTCTTCTGTAAATGACAAAAGGACGAGCTCCTAACTTGTCAATTAGATTTGAAGAGTTAATTACTAAGGGCCAGTTTTTTAAAATGATAGCCCAAGTATCCGTTGAGTTTAAGCTATATTGAGTAATAAAACTCAAAGGAAAATTCCTTCCCTGTTCTAAGCGGGCAGGACAGACATCTTGGGTAACTGTTCCGTGGTTCGTCAAAACCAAAACAGAATTGTATTGGTCAAGTAAGGGTTTGTAAATACCTCTAATTCGTTTAGATTCAACCTCATCAATGAGGTCATTAACCAACAAGGAAGGGTAGCCTCGGTTCAAAAAAAGGTCCTTTAGAAACTGACATTCAAGTCTGAAGTCCTCTAATGTACTGCACATCCTTCCTGCACGAACGAGCTGCCCCTTGACTATAGACTTTTTTTGTTTAGGTGGATAGGAGCTAGTATAGTGCAGGAAGGGGTTACAGTAGGTGGGTTTTCTGAAAATCCTGGAAAAGTAAACACCTTTGTTAAGATCCTTAGCCAATCTAACATCTAAATAGTCGACCTCGACAGTTGAAAACTTATGCGTGAATTTCAAAAATTCGGTGGTAGTATTTAGTGAATCAACAAAAGTTTTAGCCTCTTCTTCACTGCCATTAAACAGGATGAATATATCATCCAAGAATCTGGTGTAGTACTTAACGTTCTGCACCAGGTTCTGATTGGACATTAAAAAGTGCTTTTCCCAAAAGGCTACAAATAAATTCGCTACACTCACCAAGAGGCAGCCCATAGCTATTCCACACTTTTGTAAATAGAACTGCTGGTCAAATGTAAAAAAATTGGAAGAAAGAACTATACCTAAAAGTTCGGTAACTACTTCAATCTCAACTTGAGGCGCATTAAGTTCCTTAAGTAACAATTGGATCCATTCAACTGCCTCGTTGTGTGGAATAGATGTGTATAAATCAATAACATCGATTGTCAAAAAGTTCAAGTGAACATTGAAATTTCTATTATTGATGTCAAGCAAAAAAGACCACGAATCTTTACAAATTGTGGAAATTTTTTTTACATATTTTGACAAGATGTTATCAATTAATTTTGAGCAAGGGTAGGTCATGGATGACCTACCATCAATTAGTGCTCTCATAGGGGGGTTATTTTGGTCTTTATGTATCTTCGGTATTCCGAACATTACAGGTAATTTTGGTGGCACAATATCAATATAATTGTACGTATCCAAATCAATTTTACCTGCAAGAAAAAGATCTCGAAAGTAACCCCGTATACGCCCATGAGACACATGTATCTCGTTAAGAGAAGAAGCTTCATAAGCTGCTGAATCTAGAACTTGGAACATTCTTTCTTTGTATTGGTAGTCGTCAAAGACAACAAGACCACCCCCTTTGTCAGGTTTTAAAAATCTGACCGGTAGGGACCTAAGGTTGTTAAGCTAAGGTTAAGGTTGTTATTCCTTCTGATGAAGCTGTGACATGGGTCACGGCAAAAACGCTCTTTTCTTGTAATATTAAATTTGTGCGTTAAAGGAGATTTGGTTTTTTGGCTTTCTTTTCGTTAAAGCCTGCTTTCCGGACATAAGGTTGCCTGCTGTTTGGTTTTTCAAAAGTTTATTTGTTCTTTTCAGTTTGTTTTCGTTTTCATGGATGCAGGCACTCCTGTTAGTCCGGTCAGCCCTAACCTGTTTGGGGCAGTTATTCAGTGAAAAAGTCCAAATGATGTGGATATTTTATCACTTTTGGCTTCAATTTCTCAAAAAATTGAAGCTTTACATGTACGTATGGATGTTATCGAACAGCGTCCTCTTTGTACTTCCGTTGAGATTTTGAACACTTCATCGCAACAGCAAGCAACTACTACTTCGGAAGGGAGTGTTTCCTCTCTTCCGGCAGCTCAACCACCTCAAGGGAGTGTTTCCTCTCTTCCGGCAGCTCAACCACCTCAAGGGTTGCCTCCTCGTAGCCAAAAACAACCAAGAGTAGCTTTATCTTCAGTAACCAACATACCGGGAACAGCAAGAGGCATTGTTCCGGCGTCACCACCACAATTGACTGAGAATGCAGCCAGTTTGAGTTACGCTTCAGTAACTTCAGCAGCTAATTTAAACGTAATACAACCTTCTGGTTCTACATTAACAAGAGTGCAAGAAGCACTTACGGAAGAAGAACGTTTACCTTTAGCGGCTTGGATTAACAAAGACAATCCGTTTACTTTTTTTATTTCCGAGGCTGACAGCCCTAGCGGGAGTAACTTGCCTAGTTCTTCAACTGATACTAATAGAATCAATGAACGCCTGAAGGTATTTGATTTTAAACTGCTTAGACTTAAAAAACTACAGTTGGAAGCTGCATACTTTAGGCAATGTATTCAAGAAAAATTAATTCCGAAGGGCTTACGGAACTGCTTTAAACCTTCAGGACTGTTGATTGATCAGGGTTACTTGCTTGAACTGAAATGTTTATTTCAAGAACAAGGGTTTCAGTTGTTAAACACTATTGTTAAACATTATGATGCCAACATTCTGTCACTTATTTCTGAAATCAACATTTTAGATGAAGAAATAAAATCTGACATGTTGTTCTTACAATTTAAATACGATTATGACCGTATTTTTTCAAGTATAGATACTTTGTTATCAAAATTAAAAACAAATAAAAATAAGAAATTAGTGAGGGATAGGACAGCTTACCAGACTGATAACGCATATCCTAACTTACAGCTTCGAAACACAGCTGTTAATTTTACAGGTACAAACGAGCTCTCTACCCTAATAGAAGAAGATTATTCCCCTGATTTAGAAGGGGATGTTGAACAGCAGGTGATTCAGCCAACTCAGGGTGTGAGAAGAAGTAATAGGTTAAAAGGATTCACTACTGGGAACAACAAAAATAAAAAAACATCTGATAAAACTGGCCAATCCAACCAAGGTCTAGCCAATGTTTCTAATGGGAATGGTTTTTTAGGGCAGCAACGGCAGAGAAGAGGAACGAATATGAATCGGAGGAAATAGTTACAGATATTGTTATTTCTCCTGAACATAATACCCAAGCATCCTTACCTACACTATACACCAACTACAAGAAAGATTTTACAATTTACAACTTTTCCTTTTTAGAATTAGATTCTGACCTAATAGAACTCCTGGCGCTGGGGTATACTTTTGTCCCAAGCTCGTATGGAAGTATAGCAAGGGTTCTTATTGACTTAAAGTGCTTTATCCGTAAGTTAAACCTGAGGTTACTATTCAATAATGAAGTACTGAATGATGGGAACAAACTTAGATTGTCTAGTGTTTTTAACCCACCTATTCAGCCCAACTTGCTACTTTTTGAACAAATGTGTGAGATTGACATCAGACACCTTTTTGCTACCCATAAGTGGAATAAAAATATAGTGAACATGAATATATCTGCAGAACAACGTCAATGGCTTACCAATCTTAGGTCCCTACCGGTCAGATTTTTAAAACCTGACAAAAGGGGGTGGTCTTGTTGTCTTTGACGACTACCAATACAAAGAAAGAATGTTCCAAGTTCTAGATTCAGCAGCTTATGAAGCTTCTTCTCTTAACGAGATACATGTGTCTCATGGGCGTATACGGGGTTACTTTCGAGATCTTTTTCTTGCAGGTAAAATTGATTTGGATACGTACAATTATATTGATATTGTACCACCAAAATTACCTGTAATGTTCGGAATACCGAAGATACATAAAGATCAAAATAACCCCCCTATGAGAGCACTAATTGATGGTAGGTCATCCATGACCTACCCTTGCTCAAAATTAATTGATAACATCTTGTCAAAATATGTAAAAAAAATTTCCACAATTTGTAAAGATTCGTGGTCTTTTTTGCTTGACATCAATAATAGAAGTTTCAATGTTCATTTGAACTTTTTGACAATCGATGTTATTGATTTATACACATCTATTCCACACAACGAGGCAGTTGAATGGATCCAATTGTTACTTAAGGAACTTAATGTGCCTCAAGTTGAGATTGAAGTTGTTACCGAACTTTTAGGTATAGTTCTTTCTTCCAATTTTTTTACATTTGACCAGCAGTTCTATTTACAAAAGTGTGGAATAGCTATGGGCTCGCCCTGTGGGGCGAGTGTAGCGAATTTATTTGTAGCCTTTTGGGAAAAGCACTTTTTAATGTCCAACCAGAACCTGGTGCAGAACGTTAAGTACTACACCAGATTCTTGGATGATATATTCATCCTGTTTAATGGCAGTGAAGAAGAGGCTAAAACTTTTGTTGATTCACTAAATACTACCACCGAATTTTTGAAATTTACGCATAAGTTTTCAACTGTCGAGGTCGACTATTTAGATGTTAGATTGGCTAAGGATCTTAACAAAGGTGTTTACTTTTCCAGGATTTTCAGAAAACCCACCTACTGTAACTCCTTCCTGCACTATACTAGCTCCCATCCACCTAAACAAAAAAAGTCTATAGTCAAGGGGCAGCTCGTTCGTGCAGGAAGGATGTGCAGTACATTAGAGGACTTCAGACTTGAATGTCAGTTTCTAAAGGACCTTTTTTTGAACCAAGGCTACCCTTCCTTGTTGGTTAATGACCTCATTGATGAGGTTGAGTCTAAATGAATTAGAGGCATTTACAAACCCTTACTTGACCAATACAATTCTGTTTTGGTTTTGACGAACCATGGAACAGTTACCCAAGATGTCTGTCCTGCCCGCTTAGAACAGGGAAGGAATTTTCCTTTGAGTTTTATTACTCAATATAGCTTAAACTCAACGGATACTTGGGCTATCATTTTAAAAAACTGGCCCTTAGTAATTAACTCTTCAAATCTAATTGACAAGTTAGGAGCTCGTCCTTTTGTCATTTACAGAAGAGGTAGCAATCTTAAGGAATTATTACAACATAACACTAACCTTAATGTCTCTACTAGACTTAGGGGTTCATTCAAATGTGGTTGTTGCAATATGTGTAAATTTATGATAACAGGTAGCTCGTTTACTGTTAGGAATAAAAAGTTTCCCATTCACCACAAGATCACTTGTGAATCAAAATCTGTTGTCTATATTGCTTTATGCAATTGTTGTCCATCCTTTTACATAGGGAAGACTAACCGTAAACTTAAAGAGAGAGTTTACCAACACACATATGCAATAAAGAAACCACTTTTAGAAAATGCTTTGGCTAAACATGTAAACATCAACCCAGGTCATAATTTTAGTTTTATGGGCATTGACCAGGTTGTACCAACGATTCGAGGTGGTCCATTTTCAATTATTCTTGAGAATGTAGAATTAACATGGCAGTTAAACTTGGATGCATTCAGACCACCTGGTCTGAATGAAAATTGTAATATATCAAGTATATTAAAATTTAAGAGTTACTCTAGGTGACTTGTCTGCCATGATGAGATGTAGTTATATATGTTTTATTTTATTATATAAAACTGTTAAAGCTATGTTTATTTTAAATACATTAATCCTACCTTTTTGTAATTCAAGTTGTTTTACATATGATTAGTTTATGGTTTTACTTTGCATAAATTGTTTGAATTTTTTGATGTTTAATTTTACTAGCTAATTAAGGTGCTGCAGGATATTCAGTCATTAGTTCATTTCCTGTTTTTTGCACTTAAATTAACGCTTCTAACTGTTTTTAAAATGTATTCCTTCTGATGAAGCTGTGACATGGGTCACGGCGAAAACGCTCTTTTCTTGTAATATTAAATTTGTGCGTTAAAGGAGATTTGGTTTTTTGGCTTTCTTTTCATTAAAGCCTGCTTTCCGGACATAAGGTTGCCTGCTGTTTGGTTTTTGAGCAGACATTATGCATCAAAGCTCTGTTTGTCAATGTAGCATTGTTTACACTACTGTTAGGTCTGAGTATGTATTATCCACCCATGTGCCACTTGGCTGATGTGTGATGTGTTGCCAGCATGTGTTAGTGAGCAGACAGTACATGTGTGATGTGTGCAGTACAGATTAGCAAGTGTACATCTGTGAACATGGTGGGTGCGCACTGTCTGGATGTACGTGCATAGTGGACACATGGGACGTGTGGCATACCCTGTCGTACACATTATTAATATCCCATTGCATCTTTCAATGGCCAGTATGCATTCTACTACAGTTATGTACTAACATGGGAAGACGTGTGTATGATATGGGTTGACACTATGCTGCGGGTGATACCGTTAATATCAGTCAATGATTTGCAGTCTGGTAGTATACACAACCTCAACAGCATGACTATAAGCAATCATTGGATGATGTCCTGACAATTGACACACAGTAGTAGGGAACCCAGTATCAATTGGATCCTTCCGGTGCTACACTATAACACTAACCAGTGGTGATGACTGCCATCCATTACTGTGACCACACCTGTGTGTCATATAGCCCCCTTAGGTACATGCAGACACACTAGGGATGTGTCCATCCAAATCTGGGAATGCATGGAATGGCCTACAATGCATTCCCTGGATGGGACGCATATCCTACACAAGGGTATCATACAGACAGATACCTGTTGTGTGATACATGCTGTATAGCAGTAAGCCGACTATGGCATAGTCATCCTCATGTACTATACATAGTATCCCATCAGTACCACACCGGTGGTAGCCCTCAACATGTATGTCGGGTACCATTGTGTACATACAGACCCATGTTATGTCATGTGTCCCTTTGTATCCACATATCCATAGGTATTGTGGAGTCCCAAGGTGTATCACAGACATTAGAGGCCTGAATGGATATCCACAAGGCAGTCATACACCTATAAAGACTGTCCATTCTTGGCAGACTTTGTTGTGTATGACCATGTCTGACATATACCCCAGCCATATACCCTCACTCACACTACTCTTCAGTAACTGTCATGGGTGTGTGTGCCACAGATGACCTTGGTCACAGAACATGACAGTGGATGGCCATGTCACATACATACATATGTGACCTACGATCTGAGTAGCAGCGGCACAACCTGTCAATGGAAACAAATGTATTCATGTAGTATGCAGGCTTTACACCTATGTACTGATTGCGGGGACATGTACACATATATATTTGCCACACAGATACCTGATGGCTGCAATGCACTTACTGTTGTCATCATACTATGTCATACCATAGTAAAACCAAAACCCACACCGTGTTGACCAACAGTGACACACACACAGTCAGCATTTGCAGGATTCAAATCCCTACCTAACAATGTTATGATACTAGAGAGTGACGCATTAACACGGCACGCTATTTGTTTTATTGGCTGGGTTACCTTCTCCTGCTGTATTTGTAGGATGGTGACATCATCAGACTTTCCAAAGAGGAATGTACCTCCTTTACTGGGTTTTCCCAGTCTCCAAAAAGGAACACCTCTCAAAGGAAACTGCACAAATACACACACACCCCCACACACTTTGCAGGATTCAAACCCCTACCTACCTATGTTACGATACTAGAGAGAGACACATTAGCACGGCGCGCTATTTGTTTTACTGGCTGGTTTCCCTTCTCCTGCTGTATTTCTAGGATGGTGACATCATCAGTCTTTTCAAAGAGGGATGTACATCTTCTAGTGTGTTTTCCCAGTCTCCAAAAAGGGCACTCCTTTCAAAGACAATTGCACACATACACACATCCCCCCCACACACACACACAGTCAGCGTTTGCAGGATTCAAGCCCCTCCCTACCTATGTTATGATACTAGAAAGAGATGCATTAGCACGGCGCGCTATTTGTTTTACTGGCTGGGTTCCCTTCTCCTGCTGTATTTCTAGGATGGTGACATCATCAGTCTTTCCAAAGAGGACTGTACATCTTCTAGTGTGTTTTCCCAGTCTCTAAAAAGGGCACTCCTTTCAAAGACAATTGCGCACATATACACCCCCCCACACAGTCAGCATTTGCAGGATTCAAACCCCTACCTACCTATGTTATGATACTAGAGAGAGAGAGAGAGACGCATTAGCATGGTGCACTATTCATTTTACTGGCTGGTTTCCCTTCTCCTGCTGTATTTCTAGGATGGTGACATCATCAGTCTTTCCAAAGAGGGATGTACATCTTCTAGTGTGTTTTCCCAGTCTCCAAAATGGGCACTCCTTTCAAAGACAATTGCACGTATACACCCCCCCACACACACAGTCAGCGTTTGCAGGATTCACACCCCTACCTACCTATGTTATGATACTAGAGAGAGACACATTAGCATGGCGCACTGTTTGTTTTACTGGCTGGTTTCCCTTCTCCTGCTGTATTTCTAGGATGGTGACATCATCAGTCTTTCCAAAGAGGAATGTACATCTTCTAGTGTGTTTTCCCAGTCTCCAAAAAGGGCACTCCTTTCAAAGACAATTGCACACATACATACACACACACACATACACACACACAGTCAGCGTTTGCAGGATTCAAACCCCTACCTACCTATGCGATGATACTAGAGAGAGATGCATTAGCATGGCGCACTATTTGTTTTACTGGCTGGTTTCCCTTCTCCTACTGTATTTCTAGGATGGTGACATCATCAGTCTTTCCAAAGAGGAATGTACCTCTTTTAGTATGTTTTCACAGTCTCCAAAAAGGACATTCCTTTCAAAGACAATTGCACACACACTCACTGTTTGCAGGATTCAAACCCCTACCTAACTATGTTATGATACTAGAGAGAAACGCACTAACACGTAGCGCTATTTGCTTTACTAGCTGGGTTCCCTTCTCCTGTTGTATTTATAGGATGGTGACATAATCACACTGGACATGGTGATGTGTGTACACTTTGTTTTATGCCATGCCAGGAATGGTCTATGTGGGTCAGCAGGTGTCAACAGCTTGAACATGACCTCAGTATCCTTACCTTGTGTGATCTATCTGTGGACACATTGACATTCTGTCATATGTCAACACATATTTATGCACAGCTTCTTGGTTTTGTGGATACTACATGTGTCTGGGATGTTGATAAAGGGCTAGTCAAACTCTATGTGACACATGTGTAGATGTGTTCATTGATGTATGTCCTGGGTGGCTGCCTTGCAAACAGTCTAGCATGTTTGGAAACCATGATCCGCACATGAACATACCACAGTTGGTATGGTTGTGTGTGTGTCAGCTTCCAATAGCTCTGTTTATGACTGCAACCATGATGGACTCCATGACCTTGCAGATCAGACCTCATAGGTGTACTGGACTTGACTTCCCATGGTGTGTTGTGCACCAACACTTGTGGGGAGTGCCATATGTAGCTGTGACACATTCAACGGTTCCACATCCTGTGTAGGGGGTGCAGCTCAGCTAACTGTTCAGGTGCATGATCTGTTTGTTCTGTAGTTTGTGCATGACACATATTGGGAATCAATGTATTCCACCTGCTGCCATGCTTTTGGCAGTGGGGGTAGCTGCTCATCCATTCTACATGTGATATCTCCTGGTATGATGATGTGGACTATTGTCAGTGGGGTATGGGTATGTACATATGGGCCTGTCTGTCATGATGTCAGCATTGACACTCAGGTACAGTTGGCCCTGACTCAGGACATATATGTGTGTACATTGATATTTATGACATAGCTGAAGGAGGTGCCATGATTCAGTCTGGACTCCTTCTCAGCTCCTCTTTACAACACACTAACGAACATGAGCACTAATCCCTGTTATACTCTTTTACGCGCTTAACACCCTACTGATCCTTTGTGATCAGGCTACAGAGTATGTCATGATAATATCCTGACATGTCCAGGGGTCGGTTTTGTGTGTACTCTTCAGTTCAGCTGGTGGATATTGTGATATCAACACAATGTCACATCTGCCTCATGTACACAGACAACCCTCTCCTCCTCCCGACAAACTCAGATATATGTGTGAGATGCACCTATATAGACATACAGGGAGCTGAAGTCTCTCGACCCATGACTGGCACAGTGTATCAGGTGGTGAAGGTAACCACACACACCACATATCAGTCTCACATATCCTCTAGCAACAGCACTCAAACCACATTAGCACACATTGACATACTCGGATGCTGTAAATGTACTCTACCTAAGCAGCAGACACACACACACCTGCTACCCCACTACAATACCCACATATCACTAAGTTCACAATGTCTGTGTGCCACACAGTCACTGCCCTTCGGGCTAAACAACACACCTAATACACTTATAATAGGTGACACTTATGTTCAGACACACTGACGTACCACTCACCAGCCCTGACAAGGGAATAGTCACTTTGGGCTGTCTGTTGGGTGCCAGGATCTGCCACATAACACAGGCAGTCAGGTCACTCCAAAGCAAGTACAAGACTGGCACCATCATTGTCCATGCTGGTGTGTGTCACCTCAGACGTTACTCCCTGGACCACATGACATGATACATGGAGCTACACTCTGATCATGTAGCCCAGGCCAGTATGACCCTGACCTTGTCTAGCATCTTACACCCGCCAATTATGATGTCACAGTATACGGACACACATATCACATTTAACAGTTGGCTAACAAATTTGTTTCATTCATAGGGGATACAGTGTCTGTCAGCGTATGGTGACATGCTCAACATGCCACGTAGCTTCAGTATGGACAGCTTGCACCTGTCACCCTTGGACTTTGGTATGCTGGCTAAGGCTCTTGCTACCACCAGAGTGCCTTTTTTATGCAGGGCTCAGAAGACAAACCCACCTCCATAGACATTACAGGTTAAATGAAACTAAGGGTAATGCTGCTCAACAACAGTTATGTTAACCTCATATTGTGGCCACTCAGGACTCTCCTCAGTATGGAGGAGAGCAATATCTGTGCACTGACAGACACCTGGTTCAGGCTCGCTTATGCACACCAGCACTACCAGGTTATGTTCCATACCATACTGTCTGACAACAAGACTTGGAACAGACAACACAACTAGGGGGAGTATCCATATACATCACTGATACACACACCTCCAGGTTAGTAGCACTGCAGAAAGCATCACAGACCATACATCGACAACTCCCATTGTGCAATACTGCCTTTCAGTTTGTTGCCTGCTACAGAACACACTCCCAAACTCAGGAACCACACTCGGCTTTTGTGGGAACTATGGAGAATATGCAGGTCTCCACAGACACCATTATATTGTGTGACTTCATATACACACATATTGACTGGGATACTACTCAAGCCCCGACAACCTCACCCAACAGTCACTACAGTTTGTGGACTCATATGCTTTGGCACAACCAGTCAGCACAGCCACAAGGGGGAATACATATTGGACCTGCTCATCACCAACATGGGGACTCTATATTCCACACCAGCGATATACCCCTCATTGGTAAGGTCAGAACATACATGTATCTCACAGGACATACATATACCCTCCACACACCCATCCTGGGTAATCTTGGTGAACTTCTCATGAGCCAACATCTCACTTCACCGTAGCAAGGTGGTATCCTTCAGAGATTCCGAGACAGTGGCATATACGGCTCACACTGCTGCATCCTTTACATACACATTCTATGGACACCTAGTAGACTGCATGGATTGTGCTCTCCCAATTAACAACAATACCCACTACTACAATGGCAGGGGACTTGTCTGGTAGACCCCAGCCATTAATAAGCTGTACAACGTCAAGAGGATGCTACTACATGATAGAGCACAATCCCAGACAGGGAAGGCATCTGTGATCTGTACTAGCAGACAGCTACAATCACTCATGGACCTTTCTAAGGGCTGCTTCTACCAGACAATTGCACCTGACACGTAGGACCATCAAACGGCATTCTTCAGTTATGTCAGGAACCTGGGTGGACACTCACTGATATGCTGTGAGTTACTGCATACTGACTAAACCTGCCCTGAACCCACTGGCATTGCCTACATCCTGGCAAAAAGGTTCAGTACAGATGTCTCCCACCCATCCCCCCTAAGGAGCAACTATCCATCCCAACAGAGTATAACCTCCCTGACATCACACAGTAACAGGTGAGTGCTGTCCTCCCCACAGCGTACATCACAGTATCAATGTGACCAGATGGTGTCCCAGCCTGCATCATACACGAGCATCATGACAAACGCAACCCTCACATTACATCACTGTTCAATATCGGAGTTACCACAGGATATGTACCCAAGGAATGGCGTACTGTGACAGTGGTCCTGCTCCACAGAGTTGGTGCCACAACGGACCACAGACAATATTGCCCTATAAGCCTATGTGGCCTGTTCTGCAAAGCTATGGAGCATATTGTCATAGGACTCCTACACATAGACATCAGGAACCTACAGACACTGTGTCCTACTCATTTCAGCATTGTTGTGGCCAGATCTTGCCTCTTGAACCTGTAGGTATTCTTTAAATGGCTAACAGGTCCATCGACATAGGGACGGCTATCCACACAGCCTACCTGAACCTTGCAAAACCATTCAACGCAATAACCCACTGGGCAATTATGCATAGGCTCGCCAGCGTCAATTTGGACACATATCTTACACAATGGATTGATACCTAGATCAGGGATAGCACCCACATGATGAGGATTGCAGGTGCCATGTCTGACTGTACACCAGTTACACATGGCATCACACACAGCTTGGTCCTGGGATCTCTCTTGCTCAGTATATATTTGTCTTACGTACAGGCTATCACAGGGGGAATATGGCTGATCATGTTTGCACTTGACTGCAAACTGGGTGCCATTATCAACTCTCCAGCTTCCACATGCATACTCAATCAGGGTCTCACAAAGATGGATGACTGGTGCCTGAGCCATGGCCTACAGCTAAATGCCATTAGTTGCATAGTCATCCCCTTTGGGAGTAACAACATGCCCACACATTACCACATAGGTAGTACTCCATTACATACGGTAGGAGTTGTTAGGGGTTTGGGGACATCACTTGTTCGTACTGTCGCCTTTAAC
This sequence comes from Protopterus annectens, assembly GCF_019279795.1. NCBI lineage: Eukaryota > Metazoa > Chordata > Ceratodontiformes > Protopteridae > Protopterus > Protopterus annectens. The sequence goes on along the minus strand of NC_056726.1, from coordinate 1,807,843,904 downwards.
ATTCACATTGCCAAAGTGGTTGGACACGCCTGCTATGTGTGCCACCTTATCCCATATGGTTTCACATCTAGATCGAGTGAGGTCATTGTGCCCCTATACTCATCACATCCATGCTTGGTTACAATGCCACATTTAGGGTGTACCTTACCTGACACCTGCAGCAACTGTACTGGCCACGGACGGTCCTCACCAAGCAGATCTAGGGACTCACACAGATGCCCTGTATTGTTCAGATGCAGTAACTTCAGCTCTGCTTAGTCACTTACCACCTACTCAGATATGATGTGTGCCTGTTGTTTACAGCTATACCCAAACCAGTATTACTGGACATGCTCCACCTCAGGATATCTAACTCCCTTAGAGCTACACACTGCAGGGACGTATACCTCAGCACAGATGTTAATAGGAGATTGTGGAGGGACAGATTCTTATCCCAGAGGCTCCACTCACTACAGAATGTAATCCCAGTTTCACATAGGCAGAGCCACCCACTGACCACCAACTGGAGACATCTTGACAACTGTATGGGTGATTGTATATTTACCCCTGGGATATCCTCTGTGTCCCTGTTAGACAGAGGCACACTAGCATGAATGTACATGGGCTATCATGTGTGACCTACTGTTCACACACACAGAGTAGTAATGTGACAGGGTTGTGAATGCCAAACACACTCTGGCTAGGTTTGTACATGCCCTAGGGCAGATAGCCTAGTATCGACCTCTGAACCTATGCTTATGTTCATGATGCACAATGTTTATTGCTGATACTGTTTGCAGGTCTTTATCATCTTTGCTTTACCAGTTTCCATGAAGAACTTCAGTATCTGCAGAACATATTTGATTATGTCAGGGTTCCACTATATTATAGATGTGTCTGTTGTCATATAATTGTGTGCACAGGACGGATTGCTGTATAGTGACAGGTTCCTGGGTTAACACATGCAACTGCCAGATATGTGTGGCCCACTGCTGTATTCAGACATAGCTTAAGTGTGTGAGCATGCCCAGTTCTGACATTACAAGTTTTGTTGCCTGACATTTGTCTCATTTATTCAAGTGTGTGAGCATGCCCAGTGTGAACCTTCAGTATGTTGCTATCTGAGGTCCACTACATTTGCTGATGTGTGCGAACATGACCAGTATTAACATTTATACTGTGTGTGTTGGAAGTCAGGTTCTGTTCTCACTGCAGGACTCACCTTTGTGTCATAACTCAACAAGGGTTATGCTGTGTCTGCAGTGTTTCCATGGAATACTTTGCATAGACGTATCAACATTCCGTCATACAGGTGGACCACTGCAATACTGTCATGGTTTAGTGGTTCAGTACTTTGGCTATAGTGCACAGTATCCTGGGTTTGAGGCCCATCACTGCTTTATATTTTCATACTGAGCAGACCAGACTGCGTAAGGGCCTGTTAAGCAAATATGAGCATGTTGGCTTTTGTTCAGCTATGCCCTACTTAGACCAGGCTTGTCCGACATTGCTCAATATTCACCAACATTGCTGGACATTGCCCAATATTACTGAACATTGACCACAGTTGTGCTAGTTGGTGTGTGCGATTTTGTTTGCATATACTACATGGTGGTAATTGCTGTTTAGCACTGCTTTATATTGCTTAACACATGGCATTCATGCCTTAGGTGGTGCTGCAGGGCTGCCTATGTCAGATGCACATACTACACTCCCTGCACATGTTTGGAAGCAGGTAGTGTCAACTTAGGCATCCCTTTTACTTTATGTGCGAGCCGGAGAGGGGTATCATTTCCAGAGTTCCTACTGAGCCAGTGTATGTGCTATGCGTTGCCTCTTTGCCAAGGTCAAAGCATACTGGGCATGCCTCCTTCTGCCTACTGGGGCAGGATCAGGTTGTTCCTCCTCCGAGTCACGCTCTGCCTGTGATGGCCTTGGCAATGGTGGGGGGCTGTTTGGCCCAGGCCTATGCTGGTCCTGCTGCAGCTGTTTTCGCAGGATCATATTATGTAGCATAGCACATACCATGACAATTTGGGTACATGTAGTTGGTGAGTACTGCTAGGTTCCACCAGATGTGTCCAGGCACCTGAACCATGACTTGAGCAGCCCAAACACACGCTCGATTACATTACGTGTTTGTGTGTGTGCCTCATTATGGTGTTCCTGTTCAGGTGTGTGTGCGTTTCTGATGGGTGTCATAAGCCAAGGCTCCAGTGCGTAGCCAACATCCCCCACTAGGTGACCATATGGGATGTCCCCACTGGCAAATGTCTGGTACAGCTGCGTCAGATGCCAGATATGGGAATAATGGTAGCTTCCAGCGCAGCCTGCACACACATTCAGTATTATGCCCTGGGCATCACACATGACCTGGCAGTTGATGGAGGGGAAGCCCTTGCGGTTGAAGTAGACCCTACCCTGCTCACTGGCTGGTGCTTTGATGTGTATGTGCGTGCAGTCTATTGCACCCACTACCTCAGGTTATCCACTATTTGCTAGAAGAGATGCATATTGCTGGCCAATACCTCACGGGAATTGGGGAAATATACATGATCACTAACATGTGCTGACATGGCATCCAGAAACTGGTGCAGTACCCTGGATGCTGATGCCTGTGATATCCCCATCATATCACCAGCTGGTCTCTGGAAGGTACCTGTTGCTAATATTCTTAGGCCAACACATACCTTGGTTTCCACTGGGATGGGTTCCCCTCTGTTGGTTCTATGTGTGAGGCATGGCCTCCACAGCTCAACAATTTGCTGCAGGAGGACTCTGTCCACTCTATAGCGCTCCACTATCTCCAGCTCATGTAGCCCCTGGTAGGTTACCCTGGGCCTGTACACTCTTCTCTGTCTCCTCACTGTGGGTTGTCCAGCAGCACTTCCATTGTCACCGCCCTCAGCATGTTGGATATGTCACCTTATAACAGCAATGGCAGCCCCTAACATTTCTTTGTCTCAGTAAAGCTTTTTCAGTTTTCACTTCTATTAGCTTACTGCAGTGTCTGTTGTGAGAAACATAATGGACTGTTGTTGGCAGAGTTTTAAGTGCTAGGGTGGGCTGGGTTAGTGTACTGCCTGTGTAATTGCCTGATTCTGATTGTTTTCACCTGCTAGCTCTGCTAGTACTCCCTGGTAGCTTCCTACTATTTTTGTGCTTCCTTTTTCCTTTCTGTTTCCTCAGGGGGGAGCGCCGCACACACAAGCGCAAACACGCGCACAGCAGCTAACACGCGCGCACACATGCTTACATGAACTAAAAGTTGCTTATTCGGGTTAACACGCGCTCACACCAGCGCAAACGCGCTTACAACTCTTTACACAGCCTTATACATGCTTACTTCGGCTTAAACACGCGCACTCATGCTTACACGTGCGCACTCTGTCTTACTCGGGTTTACACGCGCGCACACGCACGCATGCACACTCAGCAAGAAACTTTGGTGTTATCCACGGTATACACCTTCCATTTCTTGGCTTTCCCTAGCCTACCTGTTGACACACTTCTTTCCATGACGTCTAACTGACAGCGGACACATGCCACTCTGCTCCAATGAGCTTCACTTCTTTTGAACTTACCCCCCTCATGATTTCACCTATCTTCTACTCTGTTACTCTCCATATCCTACTCCTACACTCCACTGACTGTGCTCATTTGCTATGTAAACTAGCGATACACTATCCTAACACTCATTTACATAGGATTGCCTACTAATTCTTGGTTACATGTCTTAGACTGAGCTTCCCCCCTGAGCAACCTCTACTCAGTGGCCATGTTGTCTTCAGCCTACCATTCCCTTGCATTGTACATTAACAATTTCAATAAAATCCACATTTGTGGGTTATAATTTTTAGTATTCTGGGTTTTAGAGCGCAGCCCATTTGTGCAGCGCTGCGCTACGCTTAAACATCGGAAATCGGCGAAAAAAATTTATTTTTATTTTAATTTTGCATCAGGGAACATTTCCAATGGCCATATATTTGGCCATTGGCATGCTTCCTGCACTGGATGCAACTTTTATTTGGAGCTGTCACGGCTCCATTTTGCTATTTGCAGAACGGTACTCAGTTGTCAACTGAGTACCTTTCTGCAAATAACACTGCTCTTACTCGTACAGGTTTGGGTTTTCTGAATCACAAATCTACCTCATTTGCATGCCTTTCGCCTGCAATTGAGGTGATTTGCATGTCCCAGCCCTGTCCATGTAAGAGCCGTATTAGGAGCTCTCTTACACGCCCATACAGGCTGTTCCTGGATCGCTCGTCGGACATGATGGCTGCATGGAGTCTTACTCTACTCTTAGACTCCGTGCAAGCCATCGTGAATCCGGCCCATTATCTTTCAGTTTCATTGCAGTAGGAGATATAATGTCTGTACTAGAGAAGTTTTCTGTATTGTCTTCGAAGGGTTTTATTGTTTTATGACTTCCTGGATCTGCAAAGATCTAAGGAAAAGCCTTGGTGTATGTATATTCACAGGTGGATGCTAAATACTGCTAGCTTTCAGCAGTGGTGGGTTTACCTGGGATAGAGCCATATGAAAAGAAATTATGTCATTCTGCAAGCTAGCCCAGCAGTAATATTTGAGATATTAATTTAAGAAGTCTCTGAGAGAGAGAGAGAGAGAGAGAGAGAGACTGCATTCTGTATTCTGTCTTTGACCTGACACCATCAGCTACAGGATCTATTTACCACATCTGCCTTGCTTCTCTAATTAAGTAAGTGTAATAGGGTATAGTAATTCTCTTAGTTATAGTCAGGAATAAAGCAAAGCTTAGCTTAGATATTTTTCTTTATTTATTTGAAACTGTTCTGAAATGTTTTAAATATTTCCTGGGATTTCAAACTACTATTTGTATTGATAGTAACATTACACGGAAAGAATGGACACCCTTTGTTAAGGGCCTTAAAGTAGCTGATAAAGAGGTGGCTGGTGGCAGTAATAACTACCTTATAGTCTGGGCAGAAGGGGGCATAGCTAGTAAACCTGTGCCAGCCTTTCCCAGGTTTGTATCTGTATATAAATCAAATCTCCAAAAATGTGTGTCAGCTACTTGGGCAGGGACATGAAGCATTGGTTGGACAGAGAGGGTGCTGGAGGTCTTGGCTTGGCCACTCAGCTGAGATCTCAACTCTATAGTTGTGCCAGTGGGGAGTCTTATTGGGGATCTGGAGAAAGAGGGAGAAACCAGCCTCATACTAATTGTGTTCTCTGTGTGCACTTAAGGGAAATTGCACTTGATATAGAGAGCTGCATCTGGAAATACCATGTGTGTACCTGTCATCCTCTCAATGTACATCTCCCACTGGTGCCAGTGGTGAGGATTGAGGCTCCTTGATTACTGGTCCAATGGTGGGGCATCACAGTTTCCATGATAATTCTTTCCATGGCTTTGCATATGAGACTAGTGAGGATTATGTTTCTGTAGTATACAGGATCTGTAGATGGCTCACCTTTGTGCAGAGGGATGACTGTTGCTGTTGTCCATTCATGAAGCACAAAGCCTGCTTTGGAGGATACAGTTAAATAGCAATTCTAGATGGCCTGATGGGTCATGTTTCACACTATTTAGAAGGCATCTTGGTATATTGTCTGGGCCTCAGAGAGAGCATTAAGGACCTGTTCCCTAGTAAAAGCAGGAGGAGTTATATGTGATGGTATATCCTGAGTGAAGATTGAGGTAAAATTGGAGCTGAATTTGTTGGCCAGTAGGTTTTCTATATTTTCTGGTTCCGTATAGATGGCTCCGCTAACAATGAGCTCTGCAGACGATTGTGTATTACCTTTGTGGCTGTTGACATAGCTAAAGAATGCCTTGTGGTTGTTCCTGGCCTGGGAGGCTAAATTTACCTCAAATTTGGCTTTGGTAGACTATTTGTCCCCTGAGTTGTTTGTTTAGTTTGATGAGAGTGCTTTTATCCTGCTGGGTGCTGCACCTCCTAATTTTTGCCATGATTTTCTTCCTTCTGTTATACAGCCTACTGATTTTGTGATTCCAACATTGTTTTTTTTTTTTTTTGAGTTAGTTCTGTACTTCTTCCTGGTGCGTACACCTGCTTCTATGCAGCTATTATGCTTGTATAGGGTTTCTAACAGTTCAGCATAGTCAGCAGTGTTCTCAGGGTTTATGGTAGCTTGAAATTTTGACACGCTATTACTTCATAATAGGAAGTTAACCTCAAAGCAGTTCCTGAATATTCCAGGGTTAAGCTGGGCTTCCAGGTTTTATTTTTACTTCAAAGGAGACAATTTTGTGGTCTGACCTTACCAGAGAAGACATTACACTAGGGGGTGTGCAGCACTCTCTCATATTAATGACTGCCAGATCCAGTGTGGTTGGTTGGTGTACTGACAATCTGGTCCAGGGAGTTTGTGTTTTCAAAATCCAGGAATTTCTGTGCCTGCACATTTGCTGTCATATATGATTCCCAGTAAATACTGGGGTAATTAAATTCACTCATGAATATGGTATTGGGTGGATGGTGAGTGTTTCCAATAAGTTTAAATACATGTTATTATTTCCTGGATCATAGAAGGGGACTTATAGCTTGCAAGGAAGTGGTATTGGATTTTGCCTGATGTAATTTGAACTGGAGAAGCTCAAGTGCATTGTCCTGTTTGACCATCCTTGAGATATATTTATTTTTGATGTAAATCAAGCCACCTCCACCTTTAGTCCTTGTCTGTGAAGTTGCTGGTCTAAATGTGTGGAAGGCATAATAGCCTTGCATTGTCGGTGTGCTCTCCATGGCTTTAAACCATGTCCCGGTGACAACACAGACATCAGCTTTCTCTAGAGTGAAGAAAACTTCTAGGGAGTGGAGTTTTTTGCACTGAGCAGTAACACCTTTAGATATATGTATATTTGCGGGTTCAGTATGTTTCATCATAGTTTGTTACATGGGATGATTAGTCAGAAAAATTATGCTGAATGGCCTGTTAGGATCGCAGGATGATGGCATTTCTGGGATTGCTACACAGCAGGGAAAAGGATATTGCCCTTTCCCCACTGTCTTTATAGATCTCAGAGTTGGCATATAGATATATATATATATATATATATATATATATATATATATATATATATATATATATATATATATATATATACATATATATATATATATATATGTATATATATATATATATATATATATATATATGTGTGTGTGTGTGTATGTATATATAGGTTTGCTAAAATGTGGAAAGTCACAAAAATTTCTATTTATGTGGTCAAATAGTATTGTCGAATTTAGCAATGCTTCCTGTAAAGAATCTTGAAGGGGGCATTAAAAATAATTCAAAATACCAGGAGGTAACGTCAGACCCTCAGGCTGTTGTGGTAAAGGTGCTGTTAGAATTGTATGTCTGAAGCACAAGTTTTTATGGTTTTTCCAGGGGGACAAGCCCCCATGCAACCCCCACACCCCCTGCATATTATATATTCCAACTCCGAGATTGCACTACAGTGAGGAAATGGGTAATCTTCTTGATCCCCACTGTAGTGTGATCTGTTATCAGAATGTCAAATACACATTAGCGAATGTACACTACCACTGGCTAATGTGCATTTGAACATTTTTCAGAACGGCATTACAGAAACTGGAAAAGACGTATTCAACCATCCCAGTTTCACTTAAGTATGCCGTTACAAATTTTGATAGTAAACTATATACACACATGCATATATATATATATATATATATATATATATATATATATATATATGTGTGTGTGTGTGTGTGTGTGTGTGTGTGTGTGTATATATATATATATATCTATATATACATATATGCATATATACACACATGTTTATATATAGGTTTACTATCAAAATCCCGAACATCATAATAAATTTGATCAAAATAGCGAGGCTAAATGTCAACATTTTCCATATTAATTAGTTAATATAGTTGAAACAACATACAGGCAATATTGAATTCAGTATTTTTGACATCTCAATTTTTTTCCCTGCTGCCACTTATCTGCCTGCTTTCCAGCAGTATGAACATACGTTCAGTATGCAAGCCTCTGTAATTAATGTTTTTGTGGGTGTCAAACTTCCCTGCACCCCCCACACCCCTCGCACATTATATATTCCAACTCTGAGATCATACTACAGTGAGGAAAAGGGTAAATTTCCTGATCTCCACTGTACTGCGATCTGTAATTATAAAGTCGACTTCATATTAGCAAATGCATAGTGGCATTCACTAAAGGACACTTATTGAACTGCAGTTCAACAATATGGGAATCAGCCAACACACACTCAGCATTCCCGTGTTACATTTTGATAGTAAACCTGTGTGTGTGTGTGTGTGTGTGTGTGTGTGTGTGTGTGTGTGTGTGTGTGTGTGTGTGTGTGTGTGTGTGTGTGTGTGTGTGTATATATATATATATATATATATATATATATATATATATATATATAGAGTCATATACACACACATATATATATATATATATATATATATATATATATATATATATATATAAAATTAACTGAAGGTGTGGGGATGCAACCCCATATATGGACAGTGCATTGAGCTTGCCCCTGCATAAGGCATGTTTCTTTTTTTTTTTTTAATTGAGTTTTGCCCATTTCTGGTCAATTTAGCATATTACGGTTTAGTGAGTCAGTGATGTAGCAAAATATAATTTTATATATATATATATATATATATATATATATATATATATATCGGTGTCCTATGTATTGTCAAAAAAATGTAAAGCTAACAGTAAAGAGATCAACCTCAGAAGGTCGAAAACACCAATATCAACATACTACTAATGTGCTGAGAAACAGCCTCATTGCATGCAAAATCTAAGACTAGAATGACAAAGCATTATTTTTTGCAGGGGAGGCAAGCCCCTCTGTAGCTCTATGTACTCCAAGATCACACAAAAATGGGATAAGGCCATATTCCCCAACACCGAGAACTGTGCAGTCTTGCACACCTGTCGACCTACTGCTTAGTTGACCAAATGCGGTCAACTAAATAGATGTCAACCCCATACCATAGACAGACTGAACTATTCCCATTTACACACACACACACACATATATATATATATATATATATATATATATATATATATATATATATATATTTTTTTTTTTTTCATAGGTGTGTACTAGGCTAATGGCTCTGGAGCCTTTACAAGCGTAGCCCATAGAAGTGCCCTGGCATTGTACCGCCTGATGTTAGTTTCCAGTGCCTCTATCAAGTAGAGTCACTGGGGTGAACTTTCTATTTCCTATCCACTCATCAAGATTATACTTGAAGAAGCCCGGTGAGCTGCTCTGCTTGACATGTATGGGAAGTCTATTCCAGAGCATGGGAAGTCTCTGGGTTATGAACCTGTCCCTCCAGCATGTTCTGTTGATGGTGATAATGAGGCTGAGGTCTCTGGAGTGTGTGATGTGGAGGGATTGGGATTTCTTTAGATGTAGCATTTCTAACAGGGCTGGGTCAGACATGGCTTTGTAAGTCAGGCAGAGATCGCCTCTTAGTAGACGATATGAGACAGAGAATAGCTGGAGTTTTTTTGTGTCTGTCCATGTAGGACATGTGTTTAAGGCCTAGGATCCTTTTCATGAGGTACATTTGTGGCCTTTCCAGCTGTTCCATGTGTCTAGTGAGGTACATGCCAAATGGGGCATGATACTCGATGATTGGCCTAATAAGGGAAGAGTAGAGAGAGATGCTGACCTCTTTCTTCCTGGATGCAAAACCCTTGGTAATGAGATGTGCCACCTAGAAGGACTTTCTGACCACAGTGGCAATGTGGTGGTCGAAGGAGAGGTTGCTGTCAACCTGTGTCCCCAGATCTCTTATAACTCCTTCAGTGTTCAGTGGGCTCCCATTGATGTGGTAATTAATGGGAATTGAGTCCCCCCCCCAAAAAAAAAAATAAGATTATCGAGTGCTCAGAAAGTTGAATGTTATATGGTTGAGACCATATCATTGAGTTTCCAAAAACTCTTAACAGTGCAAAAACAAGAAAATCTGTGTTTTTGCAGGGTGAGGCAAGCTCCCCTGTACCTCCTGCAAATGATATATATCCATACATCAAAAGGGCAAAATATTGAATGGCAACTGATCAAACTTAACTAGCTGATCAGCAGTCTAACAAAAAAAAGAAGTGAAACTTTTTTTACAGAAGGGCTCGTTGTCTGCATGCCTACACACTCTCTTGCTAATTATATATACCAACTACATAATCACATTACAATGGGGAAAGGGCAAATTTCCTGATCCTCACTGTGCTGTGATCCCACTCAGGAAAATGCTGGTACATGCAATAAGCTGATTTGCAAACAGCTTTATGTTTTTTTTATCCATTTAACAGCAAACAGTTGCTAAAATATGTAACCTAATTGCACATACACATGCCGTGATTTGCAGTTGCAGTACCACACTTTCAAGGATTGTGAGGATCATCAGAATTTAATTGACAGCAAGTGTAATTTGTTTAAGCAGTAGTTCAGACAGAACATGCACTGTATTTACCTACCACAAATTCTGCCTGGGTACCTTTACGGGTGTTGTGATTTTCATCATTTGCATGCATGCCACATGGAAGTTTAATTAATGGCAGCCCTTCCTGGTTATGTATATGTCTTCTTCAGGCAATACTGATGCTTTAACACCAAAATAAGTACAGTCTGACTCCTGAAATTGCTGGTAAATGGACCATATTACAGACTTATGAATGGCAGTCCCCTGCTAACATTGCATTAAGTGCAGGAAATGAGTCAGAATTCTGCACGAGGTAGCCTGTGATATATCCAGTGCATCCCCAGCAGTTAGTCTGTCCAGTAATAACTGATTTACTGAAACCTGTTTGGTCAGTACTGATACACCATAAGGACAATTTGCTCAATGTTTTATTATTTACTCCCAAGGAATGGCCATATTAAAATTAGTTAGGGTTGGAAAGGGGATAATTCCTCTGCATGGAGATGTGGTGTGTTTTGTCCTCTTCTGAAACAAACTTTGGATAATTGCACATTCAGTCTGTTGGCCTTGACTGAATAATCACTGCAAAATGTGATGAAGCAACTCTGTATCCCTTGTGCATCTTTTGAAAATAACCAAAATAATTGCACCAGTGCTTGACCAGGTATACACCAAACAAAATCCAAAGAAAACCAAGTCAGTCCAAAAGGAAACCACAAAACAGCATTTTAATAATCCAAATAAAAATAAAACAGAGAATGGTTAAGCACTTTCATCTGTCAAGTCAGACATCTTCAGAACCACCCATATTAAACTCAAAGTTCTGCTTAAACACATTCAAAGAAACACACCCCTCCAAAACAACCAATGCATTTAAAGACATGCTTACAATAAATACATGTAAAGAATTGAAATAATTTAAAATAGTACAAAATAGTTAAAAGTAGTTAAAAATGCTGCTTTGTGGTTTCTTTTTGGACTGACTGGTTTTCTTTGGATTTTGTTTGGTGTATACCTGGTCAAGCACTGGTGGAATTATTTTGGTTACTGGCTTTTTTATCTTCAGTGCTTCATGATGTCTAATGGAAGCCTGCAACAGCTTATTCCTGAAATGCCCTTTTCTCAAGGTGACAGTGCTGGTAATCTTATTTTGCTGCTGCAACAACTGGCACAATCGGTGTTGTTGCTTAATACTAATATTTTGGAATTATGTGGCCAGCGATGTACTACTGACAACCCCGGTGAAGGAACTTCTTATTCTGCAGCTACATGTAATGCTACTACCTTTCGTGGGACTCAGGGGCAAAAAGGTAACAAAACAAATGTTACAGTGTCTAAGGTTGCTCACAGTATTTCTGACAACAACACAAGAGATGGTAGGGATGACTTTTCAACAGCACCCAAAGTATATGCTTGGTTGGACAAGTTTGATTACAATACTCGTGTTACTTTAGACAGTGCTGGTAACAATGAACCTTTGACTATCCGTGAGCAAATTTCAAAACTTGATCATTTTTTGTACAGCTTTAAAAGTCTGCAGCTTGACAAATATTTTTTAGAAGAGAGTGTACGTAGACAGCATGTGCCAAAAGGCTTGCGTTTATGGAAATACCCTCAGGGGTTTGAAGTTAACTCTATTCTACATATTGAGTTATTGGAATTATTTGACCGCAATGGCCTTGAACTTACCAGGTTGCTCATTAAGGACAATGAAAGAAAAATGGTTGAACTTAAACAACATGTTGATAAAATAGTGAACTCTGTTACTGTGGATGCCCAATTCCCTGGCTACAAATCTAAGCTTAATCATACCTTTGAGACTGTGGAACACAATTTAATTAATGTTAAGGTTAGGAAAGACAAGAAATTGATGAGGGATGACGAAGATTATAAAAGGAAAAATGTGTACCCCCCCCAAAGTACAACAAACATACAGAAATTATACTGGTGGGACTAATCATGAAGTGGACCAAGACATTCCGTGAGGAAATGTCCATTTAGGACCTCAAGCCCCACGATGCTCAGAGAGGCTAGCGGGGCATTCTCAATACAACAACAGCAACAACAAGGGGAGTGGGTACAGGAACGATTATTACAACAACCGCCACACCACCAGGCAGATGTAGATGCGTCTAGTTCCCCATTGGATTTGGCTAATATTCAAACAGGTACTGTCAACATCACTTCTTTTTTTAATTTTACCATCTACAATTTTTCTTCTTTGATTGTTGGGCCAGAACATCACAAATTGTTGTTAAAAGGTTTTAATTTTATTCCTGCTTCTAAAGCCCGTGCTGAAGACATTCTGTTGGACCTAAGATTGTTTTGTAGGAAAATGAACTTGAGTGTGATGTTTAATGGAAATATGCAATCTACTACGAATAGGAATGAATTTAAACGTAGTAGTACTTTTAACCCACCACAACACCCCCTTATTAAGGTTTTTGAAAGAAAATGTGAACGTGACATTAGAACAGTTTTGAACACAAATACAACTAGATATTTTAATCTATCAGCAAATGAAGTTCATTTGTTGAATGAATTAAAACAAAACACTAATTTACGTTGCATGAAACCAGACAAGGGGGGGTGGTGTGGTTATAATGGAATTGCATGATTATTGTGGGTGGATGCTGAGATTGTTAAATGATGAGGAGGTTTACAACCAAGTGTCCTTGAATGAAATTAACCTTGCTTATAGGTCTGTTAAAGTGGTCCTTGATGAATTGTTGCTTTTTGATATTATTTCCAGACCTTTGTATGAATTTTTGTATGTTGATAAACCAGTCACTTCAAAGATTTTCGGCATAGCCAAAATCCATTCTATCAAGTTAGACCCACCCCTCCACCCAATTGCCGCATCCAGAGGGTCCATTACCAAAACCCTGGCAAAGTATATTGACACTAAACTGAAACTTTTGTTCAAGTCCAGCACACACATACTTAAGGATTCATGGGATCTGTTAAACAAATTACAGATGGTTATTGTTCCCCAAGAGGCGCTATTAGTTACATGTGATGTACACAGTTTATATACTGTTTTACCACAGGAACTGGGACTTGAATGGTTTAAGAACATTTTATTATCCCATTGTGGACTCAGTACAGCTGACCAAGAAATGTTGGTTTCTTTTATGGATTTGGTGTTGAATAATAACTTTTTATACTTCGAAGGAGAATATTACAGACAATGCAAGGGGGTGGTCATGGGTGCTTCATGTGCCCCCCTCTTTGCCAATGCTGTTATGTTATGGTGGGAATTGCATTTATTGTTTAGTTCAGTATTTTTCAAGTATTGTTTGACTTATTATAGGTACCTGGATGTTTTTTTTTTTATTTGGACAAATTTATCAGTTTTATGCAGGAAAGTACTGATTTTCTGAGATTTTCTTATGCAGCAGGCAAAGCTAGTATTAACTATTTGGATATTATTTTTTTCTAAACAAAGTGATGGCACTTTAAAAACTAGAATATGTAGGAAGCCAACATTTTGTAATGCTTATTTATATTTTACTAGTTGCCATCCTAGGCACGGGAAAAAGGGCATTGTGAGAAGCCAATTAATCAGTGTTTCTAGACTGACATCAGACAACGGGGACTGTCTGAGAGAATTTAATTTTGTGAAGGACATGTTTAAGGAGGGGGGTATCCACCTGACCTTTTGGACTCCATAGACAATGAAATTTGGATGGGTAGACAAAACAAATATGCTCCCATTATTAAGTTTGGGCTTGGCCATCAAAGTAATTCACCAAGTTTGGACACTACTAGGGAAATTGAACCATTTAAGGTTAATAACATGGTTATGCATTATACGGTAGACGCTAGATATTTTGAAAAAAATATTTCTAATAACTGGAATTTATTACAAGCTGGTAGTGACATTTGTCACTTATTTATTTCCAGACCGACCTTTACTTATAAAAATAGAAGTAATTTTAAGGCTTTACTGGAACATACTGGGTGCACATATGGGGTCCCCACTACAAGAAAATGTGAACATTGTACATATTGTATGTATATTAATGTTAATAAAGATGATGAGGTGCTTAATAAGATCAAAACATGGAATGTGGGTACATTTCTAAACTGCAACACAAAAAGAATTATTTATTTAGCTACCTGTTCCTTATGCAATGCATTTTATATTGATAAAACCAACAATTCCGTTAAACAAAGGATATATCAACATATTTACAGTATTAGAAGAAGGGATAACAAAAGTGCACTTGCTCGACATTCATTATATTGTTTAAATTTTAATAAGTTTGTTTTTTTAATTTTGGAACAGCAAGTTTTGCATGACACTGGTGGAGATCGAGGAAAATGAATTACTTAGGAAGGAAATTAAATGGCAGCTTAAATTTGATGCTGCATACCCACCAGGGTTAAATGATAACATTTCTATTTCTAGTGAATTAAAGAGAAGGGCTTTGAAAATGTATGTGTTTTTAACTACTTTTAACTATTTTGTACTATTTTAAATTATTTCAATTCTTTACATGTATTTATTGTAAGCAGGTTTCTTTAAATGCATTGGTTGTTTTGGAGGGGCATGTTTCTTTGAATGTTTTTAAGCAGAACTTTGAGTTTAATATGGATAGTTCTGAACATGTCTGACTTGACAGATGAAAGTGCTTAACCATTCTCTGTTTTATTTTTATTTGGATTATTAAAACGCTGCTTTGTGGTTTCCTTTTGGACTGACTTGGTTTTCTTTGGATCTTTTGAAAATAGAAAGAGACCTTATGCATAATATTCAGAAAAATCTCAGAACAAGAGTGAAATAAAATAATGTATCTGTGACTATTTGTTATAATCCCATAGCTTTCAATGAAAAATGCAATTCATATAGAACAGCAGTCAAGAGAGATAGAGGTTAGTAAGTGATTTGGTATTTATCAGAAAAGGTATAACAATGTCAGATGAATAAAAGTCTAAATATAAAGATATAACCAATATAATTTCTCCTGAACAGTCAGGTTTTACTCCATTCAGACAAACTTGTGGTAACACCTTAACTCTTGAAGCCATGATAACCTTTGAAAACATTAAGAAAACTCCCATATACACAATGGTGGTTGACACCCATAAAGCGTTTGATAGAGTCAATATCACATTTTTACTTCATCTCTTACTCTACTTTGGGTTCCCTAGCAAATGTATTCAATAATTAAAATACTGTATGAAAACCCTTATACTAACTTATATATAAACAGAACTTTATCAAACAGAATAAAGATTAAAAACGGGATGAGACAAGGATGCCCTTTATCCCCCCTGCTTATTCAATTTATACCTTGAACTGCTTTTCCTGCACATTAAACAGAAAATATATCATAATCCACCATCTCTCTTTAACTCTGAAATTTTTTACACAACTTTCATTGATGATTTAAACATTTACTTCACCACACCTAGCTCTGACATACCCAAATTACTAAAAGCAATTGAATATTTCTCAAGTATATCTAATTATAAACTTAACTTAAAAAAAAAAAAAAAACAATATTTTCCCCTTAAGTCCTCCCAAACTATTATTGTTATTCCCATTCTTAGACACAATTAAAATAAAAGACTCAATCAAATATCTCGGGATTACATTTTTCCAAAACAAGAAAAGATTTTTATCAAAATAATATACTAAACAAATGGAATATGATAATGCTAGACTGCAGCAGATTGAACAATCACAAAATACCATTCCGAACTAAGGTCTTGATAATCAAAATAAATATTCTTCCCAGAGTTATTTATGCATTTATAACCACACAAGTGGTAATACACAATAAATTCTTCAAACAAATACACATGTTTCTGGCTAAGTTCATTTGGGAGCCTAAAAAAAACAAGAATATCATACCAAAAAATATCTCTACCAAAACTAAAAGGGGGTTAAATTTACCAAATTTTAAACTATATTATGCCATTATCAATAGTAGCAGAATACTAAAGATAGCAGAATATGCCCCTTCAACCAACAAATGGTTGAAAATATATCATAGTTATATCAAATCTCTAGAAATTAATCCTAGAGCTCTTCCTTTTCTAACCAAAAAAGATCCCAGGGTTCAGTCCAAGGACCACTCTTGTTTGGCATCTACTTCTCTGAAGTACAGGCCAACACTAAGGGACTCGGGCTAACAAAGTTTGCAGATGACTGCAAACTGGGAGCCATTATTGAATCCCCAAATGATGTGGATATTCTACAAAAGAGCCTTACAGAAACAGATGCTTGATGCCAGAGCCATGGGCGCAAGCTCAATGCCAAGAAATGTATAGTTATCCCCTTTGGGAAAAAACATGTACCCGTGAATTACCACATAGGTGGCAGTACACTAAACACCGAAAGTGTGATAACAGACTTAGAGACACAGGTGGACAGTGGTCTCACCTTCGATAACCACATCGCCACAACAGTCAAAAAATCTTTCTATATGGCACACCTCACCACTAAGGGCTTTTCATCCAGAAAAAGGTCATTGTCCCACTGTATTCATTCCTCATTAGACCCATTATAGAATACAACACCCCATTTGGTATGGACCTCTCAAGACATTTGGAACAACTGGAAAGGCCACAGAAATACCTCACTAAAAGAATCACAGGCCTAAAGCAGATGCCCTATGCTGACCGTCTAAAAAAACTCCACCTATACTTTGTTGCATATCGTCTACTCAGAGGAGATCTCTGCTTAACATACAAGGCCATGTCAAACCCACAGCTGTTGGACATGCTACACTTAAAGAAATCCCAATCCCTCAGAGGTACATGCTCTAGGGATCTAAACCTTGTCACCACAATGAACAAAACATGCTGGAGGGATAGATTCCTGACCCAGAGACTCCCCAGACTTTGGAATAGACTGCCCATACATGTCAAGCAGAGCACCTCTTTGGCCCTCTTCAAAAGGAACCTTGATGTTTGGACGGGAGATAGGAAATTCACCCCAGAGATCACATCAGTCGCCCTGCTAGACAGGGGTCCAGGGAAGTAAATACTGTGGGAAGAAATAGCCAGGGAATTGTTATGGCTAGGCTTGTATAGGCCCTAGGGCCAATAGCCTAGTATCAACCGATGAACCTATGAATATAACAGCTTATAAGGTCATTGACCCTCTAAAACACTTCATTATCATATTTCAAAAGTTGCTCATTTCCCTTGATCTTGGGCCAGCAATGAACATATTCAACCAATCCATAATAACCCAAACTTAAAAATTAGCAACTCAGTGATATATCTGAACAACTACCCTTTATTAAAAGACTTGAAATTTCAAGATCTTTACCCTTACCATAACTATACAATTACAGACCTGAGATCTCAACTTAATTTACCAAAATCATGCACAATTATCTTGAGACAAATTAAAGAAGTACGTTCCAAACACTTTCAAAACATTAAGTTAAACAAGATGGATATAAACAATTGTGAGACTCTATGGAATACAATGCTATCCAGGAAAAAAATGATATCCAACACGTACAAATTAATATCCGAGATTAAATTTCAAGACAATATTCTTATCTCTAACTATTGGTTTAAAAGTAACTCAGCAATAACTGAACAATTAAACCAAGCTTTGACCTTAATACATAAGGCATTACCACTGAAAAAGTTAACTTACACACAACTCATAATCAACAACAATGCATATCTTACCCTCAATAAAACACAAATTTAACTCTTCTAATTCGCCAAACTGTCCATATTGTAGTTCACAGGAAGCAGCTATAACTCATATGTTTTGGAGCTGCAAATGCGTATAAGCTATGGAACTCTAAAAATCCATCTACAAAAACAAAGCTATGAAAAAGCAACTCTTATATGAGAATAAACACTACTTCACACCCCCCCCCCCCAGGAACATCCCATAGTGAAGCGACCATCCGGATGGGGAAACAGACTGAATATCAATAGGGCTGAATTCAAAAATATGGCAATCAAACACATGCTAGCTCATAAATGGGTAATTGATGCAAAAAACAATAGTGTTAAGAAATTAAAAACATGGGAGGAGATATTTAACATACTGCTAGCTTAATTCATCCGCATTATCATAAAGACAAAGGCATTTATGCGCAAAGATATACCTTCAACACACATACAGATATGTAATAACAAGATTTCACCACAACAGGGTAAGCTCGAAAAAATTGATGTAATATAATAGATGATGGCACTTCTGTACAGCTGTAAATAGTGATGTTTCATGTTGGTGTATAGATACTGTTCACCAATAACTCTGTACCCAGTGTATTAGTACATTGTTGTTGTTGTTTCTGTCTGTTTTTTTTTGTACATTGAAAAATTCAAAACAAAAAAAAAATTTGGGGGAAAAAGTCTAAATTTAAAGAATAATAGTGCTAATAATACCATTCAAATACCCTTCAAATCAGAAAAATGATGCAGGTGTCCGATATCAACATGAAGGACTGACACCCATCTACACTTTCTCGTGTGCGTGTCTATTCATCTATATAGTGTACATATGTATATGTGTACATCTTTATTTATATATCTGTCTATATATTGGTCTACCTTATAACATCGAATCCCCACAACTCCAAATCATATTTCATTGAGACAAATGCACCGAAACTGCAGAAGAGCGAATCTCCAAATCATCGAACCACACTTCTGTGAACACATCCCCGGACTAAAACAAAAAAACTACAGAAACTCCAGCTATAAAATACCCCCCCAAATCACCAGAAACCTACACTACCCCATCCTACATTTCAGCAGGTGGGGGGCTGTGCCCCCTTGCACCCCTCCACACCCCCTGCAAATTAAATATACCAAATCCGAGATCACACTACACTGTAGAAAAAGGAACACACCCACAGCATCCCCACATCTACCACAGAGCCGCTCAGTGAACTGTACATTTACAGTATATCTGTTCCCTTCACTACTGTTGCTATGGAGGAATAGGAAGTCCCTTCAGTTCACGGAAGTGTGGTTTGATGATATGGAGTTTCCCTCTTCTGCAGTTTTGATGCATTCATCTCGATGAAATGTGATTCGGCGTTGTGGGGATTTGTTGTTATAAGGTAGACCCCTGCATTTATATCTATCTATCTATCTATCTATATCTATATATCTAGCTATATATATATGTATATATATATATATATATGTGTGTGTATATATATATATATATATATATATATATATATATATTATTAACACAGAAACCTTTTTTGGACTTGATAAACCACAGCCAGAACTTAAAGTTGAAAACTTTAATCATCACTTTCATAACATACAAAGCTTAAAATTTTGAGTGCTTTCGTTAGTTCATGTTATAAGTCAAACTTCATCAGAAATAAAGAGATTTAACAGTTACAAATGATATAAAGGACTTTGGATGGGGGAGTAACCTTCCACACCCTACCTGTTCCATTTTATAATGCTTTTTACATTTACATTACCATTTAAGCCAGGGGGCATGTCTGCTTGCACTTTAATTTGCCATCTAAGTTCTCTTACTTCGAGCTGGGGGTTGCAATATATATATATATATATATATATATATATATATATATATATATATATAGCCAGATAGAAATATAGATTAGATATAGACATATACACATACTGTATATATAGATATATATGGTTGACATTCACTTATTGACCATGAAAAATGATGGGATGTGTGATCGAAAATAAGCTGATTGCACATTCTGTTTTTGTTTTCTGTGCAAGACTTTGATACTGTTCATAGGTTCATGGGAGAATACTAGAATAACTGCCCTGAAGGGGAATTTTAAGCCTAGCCAATAACCTCAGGTTAGGATCAAACCATGTACCAGTTTGTATCAAGGAATTTGCTCTTTCCCCACTGTAATAGAGGAGTTGATACATATACTTAGCATGTTGAGTGGGGGACTCAGCCCCGTACAGAGGGGTGCTTGCCTCTGCAAAAAAAAAACAAAACAAACAAAAAAAACCTTTTACTCCTTTTTTACTAATATTTTTATACAGATTATGCTTTAAGAATTTCCTTGGTCAAGCACATAACATGCACCCATCTGTATATATAGGGTCCATATTACATCGTCGAACTTCAAAAAGTTCGAACGATGTAATATCAAACTTAAACTTCCAAAACCTGAAAATAGCGAAGCCATGGCACATCGATTTTTTTTCCCAGGGGAAAAAAATTTGTGGGCCATTTTCGGGGCTTTGCTATTTCCTCCACTGTGGTGCGATCTCGGAGTTGGTATATTTAAAAGGGGGGGGTGTGAAGGGCACAACCCCCCCATTTAGTTTAAGTTTTAGGTTGGAGTTTTTTTTTTTTTGTTAGGGAACAGCTATTTTTTTTCCCTGGGAAAAAAAAATCGCTGTTCTTTCTGTTCACTATTTGAATGTTTCGGACATTCAGGTTTGATATTACATCGTTCGAACCCTACAACCGCGAAATTCAAAATCCCAACGATACACTACAGATACAGCACACACGATCACATACACACAACTTCCCCTCCAACTCAAATATAATATCCTACACTACAGATAAGCGGGGGGGGGCAAGCTCCCCTACCCCCCCCCCATTTGGGGGGGCTGCCCACACCCCCCCACTTCTATATACTAACTCGGAAATTGCACAATCAGACACACAGAGGTAACTCACTCCCACACATTGTACACACCCTCGCACACACACATCACAGTCAAAACACACACTGACATACACTAAAGCCTCTAACCAATACACATACACATACATACATACATAGATACCCAAACTCACATCTTACCATTCACACACCACAACACCAGAAACGCTAATTCAAAATCTCCGTACTTCAGGATTTTGAATTTCGCACTACTGGTTTACCGGTATTTTAAGACTTCTCTACTATAATTTCAAAATACTGAAATTCGTGATTTCAGTATTACGAAATTAACTAGGGAACCCACATATATATATATATATATATATATATATATATATATATATATATATATATATATATATATCTGGATCTAGGGCATTTTTTCGACTGAGCAAACGACCGGGCATACTTACGTGAAAGTGCTTTTCACCTAAGAAGCACTTTCATGTAAGTATGACTGCTGCCGAGACTGTACTATGATGCGGGTAAGGGAAGTTTCCCTTTTCCCCGCTGTAGTGCAGTCTCGGAGGGAGAATATTAAAGTAGGGGGGTGTGTGGGAGCCCCCTGCTAAAATGTAAATGTAGTGTTTATTTTTTTACTTTGTCACACGCTTTAACGAAAGTACTTTTTCGATAAAAGTGCTTTTGTTAAAGTTTGTTCGGGTTTTATGGATTCGGACATTTGCTCAGTCGAGCAAACATCCTAGATCCATATATATATATATATATATATATATATATATATATATATATATATATTTATATACGCGTGCACACACACACACACACACAAACACCTAGAAATATACATATATAGCTATACACACACAAGCGTGGAGTCACACACATACACATACATCTGTGTGTGTATATATATATATATAGGTTCATAGGTAGGTACTTGGCCATCAGCCCAAGGGCCTATGTAAGTCTAGCCAGCAAGGTTCCATAGCTTACGCTACCCAAGAAAGTTATTTTCCTGTGCCACTGTCTTCAGGTTTGTAAAGTAGAGAATGTGCCATCTGTAGCTGTGAAAGTTGGAGCAGATGAGGGAATTTGAGCCACTGTAGCTGTTTAAGGGTGAGGCAGTGATGGATTTGTAAGGAATGTTTAAGGCAGATCTGGCTATCTGGTTTTAAGTTTGTTCAAGTTTGGTTAAAAGGTTTGCTTGGATGTGTGTAAAAATAGGGGAAGAAGCATAGAGTAGGCAGGGGAGGAGATGGGCTTGGGCAAGTTAGGAGCTTGAGATTGTGAATAAGAATTTATTGTGTCTACAATAAACCTAGTTTTTGATTGGTCTTTTTATTGATTGTTGGATATGATGGTCAAATTTCAGTTGGTCATCATTTGTAATTCCTAGAAGTTTAGTAAAGGAGTCAGCATAAATGATGGTATTGTCTAGGGAAGAGAGACTGAATGAAGTTTTAAGGTAGGATGTACATTTTGGAAGGAAAAAAAGAAGTTTGGTTTTCTTTGGGTTAAGGATGAGTTGGTTATTGATTAACCAGTGTTCAGTGGTGTTAAAGGAAGTCTGAGTGAAGAAGTTAAAATCATGTGTGCTTGCTGGGTGGCTCCAACCTCCATCATGGTGTATGTCTGCTGCTGTTGTTGTTGGGCAGGTGCCACCAGGCTCAGGAGCAGCTCCTCCACTCTGGTGAGGGGGGAGATGGATATTAACACTACCTCCTGTTGCAAGCTATTGTCTACGCACATCAGCAGCATGCTGACGGACATGTTTGAGAAGATCACTGCAGTGGTGGCATACCTGCTTATATGTCCGGTTATGCAGGCCTACCTCATTTACCCTGCAGACAGCATCTTGCCACATTGCAGTATGCTTCTGCTGGTCCTGGCTGGTTCGTGAGAACGTGAGACTGTAGTGCTGAATCATACTGCTAGTAATGATATCATCTTCAGCACTACTGTAACTGGGGTTCCTGCGATGGGCCATGATCCCTGGAAGACATAAATACAAAAATATGTCTGAGCAAGTCATATGGCACATTTAACATTATACAGTACAGATATCACTGAACCGCCATATATAGCAACCTATAAGCTGACCAAGAGTGAAACACTGTAACTGCCATTTATCACTGCTCACCCCACAACTGCTTGAAAGTGCCTTGCTCACCTTCTGTCTAATGAACCATGTTCTGCACAGCAACAAAATAATATCACTGTATAAGACTATACAAGAGTACCTGGCACACTGTATGCAACACGATGCACTGCCTAGCCACAGCAGATATACATCAAGCTGATGTGTAAAGAAATATATCATCCATCACAATCAGTGTAAGATCGAGTAAATGTATTACTATTATACCACACAACTTGTTAATGGCAAACCTGTGGCCAAAATATGTGCACAATTGGGAATATAGGTCACATACTGCTGTAGTACACTATGAATGTTGCTAGATACGCAGTTATATGTTTTACCACACATATGTAAAAGGACATGTTACAGACATACCCACACACACATCAGACATAATTACAGGACACAAAGGTATGACAACCCAGATAAGCTTTCAGTGTGTACTATACAGTACTGTGTGTCAGTACTTACACAACCTTAATCTTGAGAAATGTAATCTGTGATGAATACAGGGACCACACAAAACAGTGGATGCAAGCAATGTGGACATACACCATACTTTGCTGTATAGGCCCAGAGCTTCAAATAGTACTGCAGTACACACAGGATTTGCATTCAACATCGGCACCAATCAATAATCATAGATGTAGTGCTTTAGCCTCCAATGACACATCCTAGTTAAAACCAAGGAACTTAATCACACTGTATGCAATAGCACTTGTTCTGCCTAGCAACAGAATACACAGCTTTTGCTAGGATCAAAGCAAGGGCCCATAATACTATGACATAAACAGTTTCCCACCAAGCTATCCCACAGATACATATCTTTGATGTATTCACAAACATATTGACCATCACAGTCAGTCAACAGTACAGAGAATCTATTGCAACAAGTAGATGTAGGTTTGTATGAGTATATATAACTATATATATATATATATATATATATATATATATATATATATATATATATATATATATATATATATATATATATATATATATATATACATATACAAATCCATTGGTCTACATATACATATATATGTAGGCACATATACATTTCCCCTTTCATAGTGAGAATATCAATTATACAAAGGATGTAAGGTGTACAGTAATGTAATAAAATCTAACAGTCTTGGGATAAATGCATTAAAGGTGTTCACAACCCAGGTAGCTGTAGCAGGCCTTACTGGCTTCAACATTGCAAAGTGAACAAACCACCCACAGTGTTTAACCACCACATGTCGTATACCAGCACTGTATGCTGTCTTGTTTGTCACACGCTAAAACCTACATACAAATATGCACATACTAACCTTCACCAACATATATATCTCCACCCTTCACAAACAGTTGCAATATGTCCCCTGCTCTGTGCACATATACAGATGTGAATATATATGACACATATATATTTCTCCATATGTGTGTGGCATACACACAGAAGGTCCACACTGTTGTAAGTCCCTGGACCTCACAGCTGAACTGTTGGGCCTTGCTGCAACACAAACAGGTGTC
The DNA here is from genome assembly GCF_019279795.1 of Protopterus annectens. Taxonomy (NCBI): domain Eukaryota; kingdom Metazoa; phylum Chordata; order Ceratodontiformes; family Protopteridae; genus Protopterus; species Protopterus annectens. Next base: position 1,807,819,200 of record NC_056726.1, on the reverse strand, counting down.
ACATATGAACACACACTAACATTAGGGGGGTATGTATGGCTACAGATGCTAGATAAGCATTCTAGACTGCTACAGCAGTTGCCAATGCTAAGCTACACTTTAATATGTGACTATCATGCATGTGTTGTTCTGTCACACCCATGTTTATATAATGTCAGCGCTAATCCCCCCAACAGCCATTGGCCACACTACTGTACAGAACACATATAACATTGATCAGATCTTTGACATTTAATGCTGAGCTACACATTTCACAGGTATGTCCCACTGCCCACAGGTACAGACAGTATTGTCCATAGCAGTAGTTAAGCAGAACATCTGTGCATAAAGAAGTACTGCTGCCACATATGAATGGTTCACATTATGTAGACTATTCTTCAATAACATCTACTACATGCCAGTAAATACATATGTGTCACATACCTTTCCTTTGTATGATTTGGTAATATTTATTTTTCTTTTTCCTTTTCTCTGTCTCTGTCTGTCTCTGTCTCTCTCTCTCTGTCAGTCTCTGCAACAGAGTGATTGAGTTTGTTGACAGAGATTGCAGCCTGCTTTTGTAGGAATTTGCACATGAGCATGTGATGGCCTCTGCACCATTTAGCGGCCACCATTTGCTAATTGCATGCAGCCTGCTGTGTAGTAATTGCAGTAATCACTGTCATAGCAACCCAGTACTATAAATTGCTGACTCATGTAGGCGTGGCCCTTTCAGCTTTCCAAGATGGAGATCATCCTTGTTTGCTGTGGTCATCATTGTTTAAGACAGAAGGTTGGTATAGTTCTTATATCAGAAGCCAGGGGTGTAGCCAGAGATTTACATTTTGTACTCAGACCTAATGTTGCTGCTTCCAGTAGCCACTTGTCAGTGTAGAAATGTACTCACCCCTCAAAATGCTACCCCAAGATACATGGAAAGACGTACTTTCTTTTCAACTGTTACAATTAACTGCCATACAAAGCTAGTTATTGAGATGTATTCCTTTGGCACAAGAATTGTTTGTGAACTGCTATACTGTGAATATTCATTTACTCAGTTCTAAACAGTTTGTGCTGTTTTAGTGTTGACATTAGCACAAGCTGCTCAGGAAAACTGGACACATTTCAGTACTGTGAGTATGCTTAGCTACATCCTTGGTAGACCCTGCACACACAGGTATATTCTACATTTGGGTAGGGTTGCAGAAGTACAGAGAGCGTAAGTACTATTGTGTGAATTTTATCTTGCTGGACTTACAGGGTTGCTGTGTACATGTTAGTTTATCAAGGCAAGTAGTCTGTCTGCGTAACTCCCAATTGTGGACCTATCCACATGATAGCCAGAGAATAGCCTGTTAGCTTTTTGTCTGCGCACCACACAGGTCTTTTCAGCAATAGAGCAATGGCATTCTTACAGTTGGTTGCTACCAGTACATGGCTACATCCATTAGTATTTCAGTGTTGTATTCCTACATAAGGGTATGTTTCCAAAACTCCTTCCAAAGCTATTTGCACAGTGTGTAACAGCAGAAAGGCTGATATGCCTCTGTGTTTCTGCCTCTGCCAGACTTCTCAACCACTCAGGTACATATTTGAACAGACTCAGGGAAAAGTCAAGAAAAAGTCAGGGACACCTTTAAAATATTAGTGCCATTAAGTTGAGACATTGAGAGAATATGAATTAATCTACCTTTTCTGAAGTAAAAGAAGTGTCTAACTCTTAATTATTGTCATTATTCATTAAGTGTAATTCACCACCTTTCTGGCCAAAATCAGTAGTTTTCAGAGGGATTCAGAGGGACAGAGCTAAAATTTGTTTCAAAATCAGGGACATCCCTGAAAATTAGGGACATTTGGGAGGTATGGCCTCTGCCCTAAGCAGATATGCCAGTGTTTGTCCTGCTGTGATGCTGTGCGGGGTTGTAAAGTGATAGTGTAATATTATTTCCTGCTAGAATGGCTGCTTTTCTTATCACAGTCATGTAATGTAATCCCACAACAACTGTTGGTCAACATCCACATAACAAGTTGCGTGGTATGGTATTCCTATTTTTCCTTTACATTCACTCATTCTGATGCATGATATATTTATTTAAGCACTAACTTGATGTATATGTACCGTGGCTTAGTGGTACTTCATGTTGTGTCGTTTGTGCAAGGTCCGGGGTTTGAGACTTACAGAGGTGTTTTATTTTGCTCCTGAGCAGAACGAGAGCCCTCACATAGAGTGACTAAGGCACTTTTAAGCAGTTGTAAGTGGGTTTGCATGGGTTTGCACATTGCTGCGCATTGCTTAGCCAAGCGCAAACAAGCACAAACTCGTGCAAACATGCTAACTACTGCTTAATAGTGCTTACTCCCGCTAACCCCTGCGCTCATTTCTTTTAAAGAAAAGAAAAATGGGGAGATAGGAAAGTGGTGAAAAAGGGGTAGAAGGAGGGAAAGACAGTATAGAAAATAACTCGGGATGTGCAGGACGGGTGTAGGGAAGGTCCATAGCTGTCCATTTCTTCAACAGCAACAGCTGTGCATATGCAATACATTTGGAGGTAGATATGAAACCTTCAACCTCTGAGAGAGGGGTGAGGACAACAAAGTATGTTGTAATGCCAATTAAATAACATTTCATGTGTCCAGTGGACATGTGTGCAAAATGGGCAGCTATGTATGGGGCGTAATTTTTTTTTTGGGAGCAGATTGCCCTTTTTTTTCAGGTGAGAGTGGAATGTGGGGTAGGGGGAGTAGGTAAATTTGGGGAGGTAGGTTGGGGAGATAAAGAGACAAGACAAACAAGACACATACAGGGGCGATATATGACACATGTGGTGGGTGAACACCTTTGATGGGGAGGGATGTTTGGAAATCGCAAGCCCATGAGCCCCCAGATGGAAACAGTGGGACTGAGGTCCCCACCCATGGGCAGTCACCACTGCATGTTCACGGCCCAGAGGTTGGCTGTGCTGGGGGCTGTGTAGGAGGGGCAGGCTGACGCAGGAGTTGCGCCACTTGGGCCTCAAGCTGGCATTGAGGTTCTGCAACAGAACATTCAATCTCTCTACGCACCACAGCCTGGGTGATAGGTGCCCCTCCTCTGCCCACGCTTGCACGGGGGGCAACTCCATCCAATGTAGCACTTCCACCCAAAGGTGGCACAGAGCCAACGGAGGAGGAGGTCCCAGGTTGGGCACCAGATCTGTTGGTGCCAGGTGCCATGGCCAGCTGAGGTGGGACAGATGGGCCTGCTGGGACAGGCCTTCCCATACAAACTATGTTTTGGAGAGTTTAATAAAGATATGGGTTAGTAACAGTCAACAGCATTCCCAATTAGTTATAACAGCATGCAGAAATATTCCCATTAACCCACGACACCAGATTTTCAACAGTTGAAAAGCAAGCATAACACATGCATATATAGAACAATAGTGGACATTACAACAGCATGCAGGTTGAATTGATGGCAACAGGCCACCAATATTGTGGTATTTTAACAGGACACATGCATAGAAATAAATGCAAATATTTATAAACCAATAGGACATATGTCCCAACAAATGTTTTGAGATTAGACATACCGATTGAGGTGTGGAATTGCATTTTTTTATGCACATACAGTAGAGTGGAAAAAGATAGCTCAATTAACAACTTATATAGCCTTCTAGTTTTCACTACATTCCTATTAACTGCAGTTATATGTCCCTTACATGTATTATTACACTATCTAATGTCCTTATATTGTGCAATTGGATTTTGCTAGATCATTATATACATGAGCTGTATCTTACATACAAACTCTCCAAGATGCAGATGTTACTGCAACATTTTTTGAGAGTTGCTCACACACACACGACTGCTAACATGGTACACTGACAGCTCTACTTTCATATAATTATCTAGATATGTTCAGGTGAAAGTATCAGTTATATGTTAACAGCTCCCTACATTTCTGGCAGCACACTGACATTTCTGGGGTACACAATACCAAGCTACTCATGTGCCAGATTAACCTGTACATGCTGGGCATGAACCAACAGTTGATGGCTGTAAATATGCATAAAAGCTACTGGCACTCCATTCATCCACGTTATTTGGGCCTACCCAAGTGTAGGTTGACACTGCTTAATACAACACTATTATTAGTAGAATGCAACAGTACAACAACATATCAAAGAAAATGACACAGACGCACTCCAGGAATTATACATTTATTAAAGGATTATTACACCTTTATTTATTGGGTTAAAACACTTTTTGAAGGCTCTCTCATTTATTTTACATAACAGCACATGCAGAATAATTACTAACCTGCCTGATGATGCAGCCTTTGCAGCCTATCTTCATGGGCTTGCTGGTTCATAGCCCGGACACCTGCAGCTGTGAAGTAAATGTAGTGATATTGAGACATACCTATCTATAGTATAGACAAGCATAGCAATTCTTAACTACTTAATACAATGGCTACTTACTCAGTACTGGGGCATTAGGCATCGCACAGGATTCCTGGATCCACTGGTCCAGCTGATCCTCCCTATGTCGCTTCAGGTCAGAATAATGGTGCCTGACCTGCTTCCCAGTCCAAGGAACACCAGTGGCACTGGTGAGATCATGGGCAAGACTGTTCCAGGCCTCCATTTTATATTGGGTACCCTGGTACTGGCCCCACAGGAGTCTTTCCTCATGATTGTGGACAAGGAGCCAAACCATTACTTTGGACTCCTCAATGCCCCAGCGTTGCACTCTAAATCGAGTGCCTTCTCCAACACTGGCCATGCTGACTACAGAAGGAAGCTACAACCAGTTATAGCAAGTATTCCCACCTGTGGAGATTAAATATGCCTCATTTCCCACACTTATTTGTGATTGGCCACTTTTGGAAAAACTCAGCTGTAGGCATGCCTGCTTAGCTGATGTTGGCAATGTTTAAAATTCCTTTGATAGATATGTGTCTGTTGAAAGTGCATGTTTATGAAATGCTGTCATGGCTTAGTGGTTAAGTACTGTGACTATAGTGCACAGTATCCTGAGTTCGAGCCCTGTCACTGCTTTTTATTTTCCCACTGGGCAGACCTGACTGGTTAAGGTACAGTAAAGGAGGTGTGGCTGTGTTTAACCGACTTTGCTCGACGTTGCTCAATGTTGCTCGACGTTACTCGACATTGCCCGACATTGCTCTGGTTAGCGTGGTGAGCAGCTACGCGCAAATACATTGTTGTTGCGCTGGTTAGCCCGGTGCGCAGCTATGTGCAAAGACATTGCGCTGTTTAACGCAGTGCACAGCTACGAGCAATTGGATTTAAATATGCTCAATACTGGTAAAATGTGCTTAGCAGTACTTTATATTGCTTAAAATAGGGTACTCATGCCTCAGAATGCATAACCATTTCACCTTCATATATATATATATAATTCGTTCACTACTACATTTAACTTTTCAATGCTTTTTACAAAACTTATGCATAAAAAATGTCAGGAAATATTATTGTATACAGATTTCCAACAGAAAATGGAACGTGCAGTAGTGGGACTTGAACCAGGAATGCCTCCTCTTTGTGCGAAGGCTCTAACCACAACGCTATTGCTATTTTGCTTAATTTGCATATATTTTTCTTATTATCCTCTTCTGGTCTCTAAACTGCTAACTGTAGCTAAGCAATGGGCAAACCCACACAAAAATGTGCAAATACAGGCAGCTATATCGAATGAAATAAAAAAAAATTTAAAAATCTTTCTATTTTTAATTTTGTCAGTTGTTTAACATATGGGGGAGTGTAGTGTTACATTGAGCACATGTGAGTGGACTCGCTCATGTAACTTGAAATTGCGGCATTTCTTCATTGCAGGGGCATGAACTTTTGGACTGCTCGGCAGTCCGACATGCCCCCTAAACTCGTTCACGCTCCGTGTAAGCTTTAGAGTTGAGGCAGCACACCCTCATTAATATGCATGGTGCGCTGCCATCATACTCTTAGACTGACGCTTCCGTGTAAGACTAATCTAGTCTTACATGGAAGATTAGTAAATCCTGGGGTGTATCTTACAGTTCTGATTGCAGACAGAGACAAAATGTATGTGAAAACCAGGACTAGGAATCATACTATTTTGTTCTTAGAGGTGAACTACTTGCTACCCTGGAAGGGTGGAAGTTTTTGAAATGGTTTGTAGCTCAAAGATGATATAATACATCTTAGCAAAGCTCTATGTGTGTGAGTTATGATACATATGAGCTAGATTCTGGTTCAGTTGCTAGTAAAGGGGGTAGTGTGGGAAACAGAAGTCCGATGACCAGATGTGTGTGATGTCATCCTGTAATCCAGCACTGAAATTATGCTTTAATAGTAGATGGGACATAAGTCTCAGAGAAGTCTGCTTTTGAAATCTGACAAAGAAGGATCACTTACCCACTTCATCTTGCTTTGCTTTAGTAAGTAACCAGCAATTCTTTAGATCAGTCAGGAAAATACAGTGAGATTAGTTAAGTACTGTTTTTCTGTATCTGTGTGAATCTATCCATCTGTGTCATTTTTAATATTTTCTGTGAATGAAACTCTGGTGTTTATTGTAAATAGATATTTAGTATTGTTATGTTCTTTTATTATTTATTAGTAAATATATTTAAGCTTTTCATTGTGGCTAGTATTTTAGAGAATATTTTAACCTTTGAAAGTAATTACATTTATTTGGTGCCACTGCAGCTGCTCCTGAAAGCCTTGCTGCATTGGTCAAACAGTACCATTTGTATTAGTATTAATTTCACTCAGCATTATTGGGTACCCTTGGAAGAGCCTTAGACCAGCTGGCTTTGGAGTGTTCTGGTAGCAGCAGCAACCTTAAAGTCTGGGCAGAGGGGCATAGCTGGTAAATCTGTGCCAGCCTTTCCCAGGCGTGTGTGTGTGTGTGTGTGTGTGTGTGTGTGTGTGTGTGTGTGTGTGTGTGTGTGTGTGTGTGTGCGAAAATCAAATCTCAAAGAGTGTGTTTGTCAGCTACTTGGAGCAGGGACACAGAGAGCTGGTTTCACAGAGAGGTGGTGGAGGACTTGGCTTGGAACTCTCGACTGAGGACTCAGCTCTATGGCTGTCTTATTTGGGGCCTGGTGAGAAAGAGGGAAACCCAATCCCAGGACAGAAGTGTGTTCCCTGTGTCCTCTTAAGAGAAATTGTGTTTGGTGCAGAGAGCTGCATCTGGAAAAACTGTGTGTATCCAGTTTTGTTCCAAGTGAACGTCCCTCACCAGTGTCTGTGGTGAGGACTGAGACTTCTTGATCACTGGCCCAGAGAAGGGACATCACAGGAGTTTTTAAATAATGCTTTAAAATTTAACTTCTAGTATAAGCTTTGAAACTGTTTTTCATGTCTATTAAACCCTCTCTACATGACAGGTCATACAAAACCTTCTTCAACACATTAAATTCAATGTCACTTAAAGTTCTTGTTAAAATCCAAAGGCATCACCATTTTTCTTTCCTCTGTAATTCTAATTTTTCTTTGTTTTCCTCTTTGGATATGGCTCCTGCCATAGTAGCGAATGGGGTAACTACTGTACTACCCCCATCCATTATTTACTGCTCATTTTATTTTATGTCCTTTCCTCTGAAGTGATGTCTTGAAAAAAAATCCTTAGAACTATCTGGTAATGCACAAGAAGCAGATGTAGAAAACTGACTTTTCTCCCTGTGTATGAATTTCACTTCTATTAATGTATCATCTATGGTTGCTTGACTTCATTTAACTTGGGGACATTTTCAGTGAATTACTTCTCAGCTCATGAAGTGTTGTCATGGCTTCTCTTGGCTACACATCAAGTCCATCAGACCGGGAACTGACATATCCTTGGTTGGGTCAAATGTAACACACAAAATTTGCTCCTTATTTGAGCTCCTCTTTTATTATCACATTGATTCACATTCATACTTGTTCTTGTTATTATGCCTGAAGGAATCCTTCCTTAAACATGCATTTATTAGATCCATTCCTGCTTATATTTCATCAAGGGACCTGATAGTGATAATTTATTACAGAAAGCAAGCAGTCCCTTTTTATGTTTTTCTAAGTACTTGGTCTGTTACTTTAACAAATGCACTACAAGACCCCTGGCATGTTAAGGGTCTCCTCCCACATTGCCCAGAAATTATTATCCTAATTAGTCTCAGCTGAAGTTTTTACAAACCCAACAACCTTTGGCACTCTCAGACTCTTGTGACTGGTTTTAATGTATACATAATCACATTGCAACCTTTTGATGTGCATGGGCACAGTTTTGTAACTTCAGCCTTGAAAACTACTGCATCCTTTGTGTTTACCACTACAACAGGTAGAGAGAAAGCCATAAATCTCACTGATTTACTAAAATGCAAAGTATTTAGCTAGCAACTGCCCCATACAAAACTAAGGTTAAGTATTTTGTGGGTTAAAGCAATTACAGTTCTATATTCCAGGAGTGTAGACTAATGCATATATGACACTACCTTACAGCTAGGCACCACTCTATAGTTTTGCAATTTCAAGCAACAAGTCTGTTTATTGTGATACTACAGGAGATCCCCTCTCTGCAAAAGATGGAAGGAAAATAAAAAGGAAACAATTCTCATTATATCTTTAATGTGTTATTTTACTTCCCTAGGTATAGATATTTTTTTTTTGCTTCAGTAGGTGACACTGATAAATTTCAGGCCTTGTGAATACTTGCATTCAGTATTCTTTCAGTGATTCTACTTCCTAATGACATTGATTTTTGGGGAAATGCATGGCTTTTTGTGCCTGCCCCTTCCACTCTCTGATGGTTAGGAGAGAAGATAAAGGCTCTGATGTGTTATCGTGCTAAATCAAGGATACAGGATTTGATCCCTTCACACCTCTTACAGTGTGATTCTTTCCAGGTCACTTAACCAGTTTACTTTTGGGTTGCTCTTAAAAGGAGCACTTTTGTCTAGTAAACTTACCCAGGTAATAAATACACAAATAAAACATTGTGTGTATATATATATATATATATATATATATATATATGTATATATATATATATATAAATAAATATTATTTATTTATATATTTATTTATTTTATATTTGTTGACCGGATTTGTCCGACTGGGCTACAAATGCCCATTTTCAGCAGAGGCTCGAGGAGAAAAGCTCCAACAAAAAATAGAAATTTTACATATTGAATACATATAGAAATATATTCATCAGTACCACAGATTACTGCATTACAGTGCCACACATAACATTCATCAGTACCACACATTATTTATGCATTACAGTGTCATACATTACACTGTGGCAAGTGAAATACATATAGAAATGCATTAATCAGAGGGATACATTCATAATTCCATATTATATACATAATAGTGCAATAGTTACATAGCTGAATATTTTACTAGTTCTGTTTGTACGGTGATGTACCAAGAGGAGAAGATAAAGTAGTAAGTTTGTTTATTGAAGGGAAGGAAGAGAGAAGAGAAGTAGAAGGTTATAGGGGAGTGTTTACGGGGATAATTACATTGGCACGTCCATTTTTCATGAAGGTATTTTTTGTAGTGGTTTTGAATTGATTGGGATGTTCAAGGGATCATATATCTAGTGGTAGGCTATTCCAGGCCTTGGAAGGGTTAAAGCTATAGACTAGGTGACCCATTTTGGTCCTTGGTTTGTAGATTTTTAGTAGGCCTTGTTCAGAACTGCGGAGTAATCTAGTGGGTAGATAATGAGAGATTAGAGATGAGATAGTTGGACAGAAAGAGGTTTTGTAGAGAATGGAATGAATAATCAGAAACTGATTATACCAAAGCAGGTTAGGTAATTCTAGCCAATTTAGTTCTTTTAGTGAGAGACAGTGATGGGATTTGTAAGAATTTTGGGCAGCAAATCTGGCAATCTTGTTATAAGTTGTTTCTAACTTGTTTAGTAGTCCAGTGTTGAGGCTGGTGAGAATTTGGGAGCTATAAAGTAAAGTGGATAAGATAGGTAATATATATATATATATATATATATATATATATATATATATATATATATATATATGGTTCTCCGGTTTGATCCTCGGCTGGGGTGCCTTCTGTGCAGAGTCTGCATGTCCTCACTGTGGTTGCGTGGGTTTCCTCCGGGTGCTACGGTTTCCTCCCACATCCCAAAGACATGCTGCAGGTGGATTGGACACTCTAAATTGGCCAAAGGTGTGAGTGTGTGTGTGTGTGTGTGTGTGTGTGTGTGTGTGTGTGTGTGTGTGTGTGTGTGTGTGTGTGTGTGTGTGTGTGTGCGCCTTCTGTGGAAGGTTGGGTGCCGGACTGGCAACTCGACGCTGTAAAACTCCACTGCCAATCATGAGCGGACAGATGATCCGCTGTGGCGACCCCTAACCAGGAAAAAGCCGAAAGAAGAAGAAGATATATATATATATATATATATATATATATATATATATATATATATATATATATATATATATATACACAGATCATATCTCATATGAAAAACAAGTCTGAAGATTATATTTTAGCTGTATATAAAATGCATTTTGTATCACTAGCTTCAAATGTCAGCACTCCCTAGCATCCCAGCGATACAGCTCAGAGATTAAATATTTAAACTGCTAGCCTAGCATCTTCATTCTGTAGTCATGGGTTTGATGTACTCAGTCATTGCTTGCATTCTATGGGACTGTGTATATTCTGTAACCAACCATTCATTGTTCCCAGGTTGCCACAGAAAAGTGCCACTTGATTAGTATGTTTAGGGGTTAACTAATGATTAAAATATAGTGCAGGTAGACACTTATAATGCACCTAAATGCAGTCCTGTACTACACTATATGTTTCAAGCCTGAACTGCTTACTATATCTCTTGTAGTTAGATAACAATATACCGTTTTCATTTACCCCTGCCAAGTTTATTTGCACTGTAGTCAATAATTAACCTGTGTGTCTGGCAGGTATCATACAGTGCCCACACTCTGTGATGAGATCTTAATATTAATGGATGTATGCATATATAATATTTGATAATCTCGTAAAGTTGCAAATCATGAGGTAAAACATAAATTCCAGCAAGACAGCTGCTTGTCAACATGCAACTATGCAGGTAATTTTATCATTTGTAGAACTGCTGCTTAAGTAACATATGACTATCGACAGACTATTTTACATGGTAATTTCTGATTATGTTAATCAAGTATCCTTCAACAGTAATTCAAAGCAATGCTGTATGTGTAATCAGTGGGAGGTACTATAAAAGGTTTTCTGACTTAGTAGGTGGTGCAGTGGATAGCACTGTTGCCTCTCAACAAACGGTTCCCTGGTTCTATTCTTGGACGGGGTGCCTTCTGTGTGGAGTCTGCATGTCCTCTCTTTGATCACATGGGTTTCCTCCGGGTGCTCCAGTTTCTACCCACATTCCAAAGACATGCATTAGGTGGATTGGACACTCTAAATTGGCCATAGGTGTGAGTGTGCCTGTGGGTGTGTTGTATGGATGAGCTACCGCAGCAGGGCTAGCCACCTGGTGGTGTAAATCTTGGCTCTAGATGATTGTCACTGTTGAAGTGACACTCCATTCCATGTGCAAAAAAATGTGAAAAAAGGGGTTATGGATGGATGTGTACAGTTTGAACACTGAACTCACCTTATAATTAAAGTATCCCCAGGATTCAGTAACACCTACACTAAGTGTACACTGTTCTGAGTGAACAGACAACACAGACATAACTCACACCTTCTTTCTCCTAATTTTAGTTTTCCTACTGACATTCTTGCAGCTTTAAATATTGACAGGGATTCATAAAGGTTACCACAAAATGTAGACTACATGTACACTTAGTGTAATCTTTTTGAGTGAGTAGAAAGCACAAAAAATGTGATGAGGATTGTGTATACTTAGTGTACACTTAGTATAGGCTTTACTGAATCTGTCCGTATGTCCCATTGTTGCACCCCACATGATTTCCTGAGCCTCATTACTTCTATATAAAGTACAGGAGCTGAGCTATTACAAATTAAAAGATAGTTTTGTTTTTCTTTGGTGTAACTGTAATGTGTAGGGCAGAACAAATAACATTTTTTCTTACTGTTTATGAGTAATGCAAGAGGTTCAATACCCTTTTCTAAAACATAGTCAAGCAGCAACTATATTTATATGTGCTCTTGAGTACACTTTATGGTATATAATACATTAATAAATATTAAATAGAATACTATGGTTTAGTAGCCTAGTTTACTTCTAATACAATATTTCACTTCCATGGGGCCACGTGCAATATTCTCTGAAGTAATGCATGCTTCTATAATGCTCAGTGTCTTTCTTCATGAGCCATAGCAAAGCATATAATAATTAATGTCATTGTTCTAAGGGTCACTTTTTTATATTAGTGCTCTAGTCCCATCCCACTTTGAATACCTACTTTATCCAGTTCAGGACACAGGGTACGAGAGTCTATCTCAGAAAATAGCAGGAGTAAGGTAGGAAAATAATCTTGGACCAGATACTAGGCCCTCACAGGACACATGCACAGTCCCAAGCATGAGACTCACTCCTGCAAGCAGGTTGAGTATTGACAGCTCACTTCCTTGCTTGTCTTTGGGATATAAGACGAAATGAGGAATGCTATCAAAGACAAGGAGGGCATGCAATCTCCACAATGAGGGCACTCAAGCAAGGAAATTAATTGGAGAACAAGTGCTGTGAGGCAGCAATGCTAATTGCTATATCACTGTGCTGCCATTGTCAAAGTCAATATATGCTAATATAGTTTTCTGTAGAATGGCACCTACAACTTCAAAGCCTGAGATTATTTATCCTTTTTGTGGCCACAGGCCTTTAACAAATGACACAACCCATAAAAAAAGACTGAAAAAAGCAGAAGCACATTCAGGAATTTGTTGGAAACCAGTAGCAGCTGAAAATCTACATAAAAATATGTATACAGTTAAAACACTGAATTTGTTTTATATCTCTGGTACATTTTATTCAATCACCTTTTATGACTCTGGAGATGCACTGTTCACTACACAGATTACATAGATACATGCACTTTATTCCTGTGATACAGCTGGTGTGGGTAACTGCGAACGTTTTATCATTAATAATTAACAATGTAGACTGGCTGATATAGTTAACTATAAGATTGCCTTACAGCTATCTAATGGGACACTGTATTCTGAAATACAAAAGAATACATTCTCAACACCTGTGTGTCATGCAAAAGTACAACAGATAGGTTATTTCTTTAGTCACTGTACTACCTTCTTCCAGATTTTCCCAGTTAAGGGTTGCCACAGCGGGTCATCTGTCTGCTCATGATTGGCAGTAGAAGAGTTTTTTACGGTGTCAAGTTGCCAGCCCAGTGCCCAACCTTCTACAGAAAGTACACACACACCTAGGGCCAATTCTGAGTGTCCAATCCACCTACAGCATGTCTTTGGGAGGAAACTGGAGCAAACCCACACGACCACAGGGAGGACATGCAGACTCCACACAGAAGGCACCCCAGCCAAAGATTGAACGAGAGAACCTCTTGCTGTGAGGCGACAATGCTAACTGCTGTACCACTGTGGTCGCCCAGTCACTGTACTACCTGATAAACAGATATTGTGAACATGAATTTCATATTGATTGTGAGTCCTGTGTCGAAACAATCACTCTGCATACTAATAGGAAAGCTCTGCAGCACGGTGAGGTTTACTTTTTTCTGTGAAGCAGCAATGAAAGGGTTAAGTAAGAAAACATTTTTTGTGGCATGAATAAGCAATGTTGGGCAGGTGACACAGTTCACTGAAACATGAATACTGCAACAGTATTGAACTGCCCTCAGAATATTGCACAACTAAGGAAATCAATAAATAAACATTATTCTGAAGGCAGTCAAGGATTCACTTCCAAATTTTACAGGATGCACATGTTACATTGCCTTCCTGTCTGTGTACAACATTTCCCAGTAATGCACGTATTCTGAACCTTAAGAAACACAAGATATCATAACATAGGGAGTGTGACATTAAAGTCCATATTTACCAAAATATCAAATGCTGTGAAGTGTGCAAATGTGATTTTTATGGTAATGTATGATAAAAAATGCTTATTATTGATTTTAATACATCTACAGTATGTATGTGTGCTTTCCATCAGTACACATCCTAATTCTAAAAATATTAAAAATGTGACACTGAAATGTGACCTTGAGGTCTAATCCACTGACATACAAATAAAAAAGACAGAAATGTGACAGTAGCTGGCCATATAATCATAGAATGCACAAGGCAACTTAGTCCTGTGGCCATTTATGCCTTGCCAGTAACTACTCTTAGACATTATCTCCTTTTTCAAGGAGCAATAGACCAATCATACATGTGGAGACTTTATGAATACCCATAAAATTGTCTAATTTTCTTAAATTAAGATAGTGTATCACATTGCTTTATCTGGAAAGGAAGTTTATTCCAGAGAAGTGGCAGTCGTTTTATGACAAATCTGTCTGTCCAGTGTGATTTGTTTATTTGTTGAAGCAGGTTCAGATCTCTGGCTGAAGTGTTTCTTGGACTGTTTGATTTGTAAAGAAGTAAAAGGTCTTAGACTGCTGGATGCCTAATGGCCCAGAATGCCAGACAGAGATCGACACTATAAGACACTGAATACAGGGACAAGGCCTTCATCCCTTCTTAGTAGCTCAGGTACTTTAGGTTCTTAGGTTCATATATAATTGCTAGCCTAATAACCCCAGGAGGCCTTTTTTAAGCCTAGCCATGCTTCTCAAATGTATCCAACAAGTTTTGATACCATAGGGGTATTTTAATGGGTATACACAGACTTGGTCATGGGTGGTTAAACATTTACAGGCTGTCTCTGTCAGACCAGGGGTAAATTTCTGATTCCCCATCCATTGGTCAATGTTTGGCATGTAGTATGATATCAAACACCTTGGCAAAGTCAAGGTATGTTGTATGGATTTGTGTTACTCTCTCAAAAACAATTCACCATGTTCATTAGACAGACACTTAACAGAGCCAAGCTGCAGGGCAAGTCTTCTAAGATTTTTTTGAATCATAGTTTGCCAGGGCTGTTTTGACCTCATTCCATGGTCTGACTTCAATATTATTGTTATCTGGCTGATGGGTATGTAATTACTGGTGCTTCGTTATGGGACTGCCCTTGTGATGTGGCATCACAACTGCTATGTGTCAAACCTGGGGGCAAAGTTGGTGGATAAGCTCAGGGTGAGTAGTTGTAGGAGCAGGTCCACCAGCATGTGCTTAGTGCTGTTTAGCAGGCAGTCTGGTATATTATCAGATCACATAGAGGATATTTTTTTGCTTTTGAGAGTACATTTAACAAATATTCTTTTGTGATTGAGGAGGCTTGAGATCTTTAGGTGTATATGGGTTATGTATAGATATCTCCAGGGTGAAATCCGCACTGAATTTGTTAGCTAATATATTTGCTATATTCACTGGATCAGAGTAGGTAGTGGCATTATAAATAATGTTCATAGCAATTTTGGGTGTTATTTTGTAACTTCCTGATGTAAGTAAAGAAAGATTTGTAATTATCCTTGGTGTCCAGGTTAATGGGAAGCCTTTGTTTTCCTGAAGGAATTTTTCAGTCCCTTGGGCAACCATTTGATGTTGAGCCTGATTTGTGAGTCTTTAGTTTTGCTATATTTGTTTGTATATTTTATCAAGCTTTTTCCTTTTAATGTATAGCTTATTTATGCATATGAACCAGCAGGCTAGTTTGCCTTTACCCTTTCCATTTTGTTTAGTTTTGGTAGGAAGTGACAGATTTATGCAGTTTTCTGGGTGGGGGTAAAATGTATTTGTATAACTACTAGCCATGTCAACTTTGGGGAATTAAAGTTATACTTGTACCCCCAGATTCTCAAAAGCTTGCACAGAGTGCAGGATCGGTGCAGGAGCTCAAGTAGGCAATATGTCTGCCGTGCGATCCAGGAACAGCCTGCAGGGCCGTGCATGAGCGCTCCTGCACTAATCCTGCACAGACTAAGCCCTGGTATGCAAATCACCCCATTTGCAGGTGAAATCCGTGCAAATGATGTGATTTTGCAATCCAGGAAGTTTGCAACAGTCCATGCAAGACTAGTGCTATCTGCAGAAATGTACTCGGTTTGTACATTTCAGCAAAATCCAAAACGGAGCCATGACAGCTCCAAATAAAGACTGCATATCATGTAGTAAGCATGCCAATGGCCAAGTATAAGGCCATTGGCATTGCAAACATAAAAAAAAATAGAAAAATCAACTTTTATTTTTTTTAGCCGACCTCGACTGTTTAAGCGTAGGGCAGCGGCGCGCAAACGGGATCGGGGGGGGAAATAATAAAATAAACCCAAAATAAGCAGTCTAACTAAAATCACTATTCTGCCATGCAAGTCAATGGCAGGCAGAAGACAGTCTGGCCAGTGAGTAGTGGTTTCTAAGGGCGGAGGCTCAGTGTGAGACATGTAACTATGCATTAGCAGGCAATCCTATGCAAATGAGGGTAAGGGCAGTGAATCCCAGTTTTCCCCAACATGTGAGTTAGGTCCCAACAGTGTAAGAGTAGGAATAGCTTGGTGCAAGCCTAGGAGTTGGTGACATCATGGAGGTGTGTGTCAGGCATACTGTAAGTGGATTAGAGCCCTGTGGCTCGGGTTTGCTACTAGCTTAGCACAGCTAAGCTGGGGGGGGGGGTGTCTAAACTTGCTTAGCACTCTTTACAGAGCCTAAGTGGGTGTGCGCACCATGAACTGGGTTTTACAGGAAGAAAAAAGAGGTTAAACCAGGAAATAGCAGCAGTGTGCATATTTGAGCACTCTGTTTGCGTGGCGCACACACTGGCTTAAACAGGAAGGCAATGGGAAGGGAAAACAGCAGTATGAATGTAACCAAGGAGAGCTAGCTTAACTGGCAGGTGAAATGTATCAGAATCAGCCAATTACACAGGCAGCAGACCAGCCAAACCCAGAACACTACTATAAACTAAGGAAACACCTTCCCCTCTGGTTTTTCCCACACTCTACACCACCGGTGTAAACAAGCGGGGAACTTTTAACAGTCATAACAGCAAAATGATAGGGGCTGCAGTAGCTATCATACAACTTGTGGAAGAGGCTGAGGGTGGTGAGGATGTGAATGCTGTCGACCAACCCACAGTGAGGGGACGGAGAAGAGTGTACAGACCCAGGGTAACCTACCAGGGGCTACATGAGCTGGAGATACTGGCACCCTATAGGGTGGACAGGGACCTCCTACATCAAATTGTTGAGCTGTGCTGGCCATGCCTGACACACAGAACTAACAGAGGGAAACCCATCCCAGTGGATACCAGGGTATGTGTAGGCCTAAGAATACTAGCTACAGGAACCTTCAAAAAGCCAACTGGGGGATATGATGGGGAATTCACAGGCATCAGCATCCAGGGTGCTCCACCAGTTCCTGGATGCCATGTCAGCACAAGTCGGTGAGCACGTATATTTCCCCAACACCCGTGAGGAGTTGGCCAGCAATATGCAACTGTTCCACCAAATAGCAGAATGCCCTGAGGTAGTGGGTGCAATAGACTGCATGCACATATGCATCAAAGCACCACCCGGTGAGCAGGGTATGGTCTACATCAACCGCAAGGGCTTCCCCTCCATCAACTGCCAGGTCATGTGCGATGTCCAGGGCATAATAATGAATGTGTGTGCTGGCTTCCCTGGAAGCTATCATGATTCCCGCATCTGGCATCTGACTCAGCTGTACCAGAGATTTGCCAATGGAGACATCCCTCGCGGTCACCTAGTGGGGGATGCTGGATACGCACTGGAGCCATGGCTGATGACACCCATCTGAAATGCACACAGACCCAAAGAAGAACTCCATAATGAGGCACATGCACAGATCAGAATTATAGTAGAGCATGTGTTTGGGATGCTCAAGTCATGGTTCTGGTGCCTGGATACATCCGGTGGAGCCTTGCAGTACTCACCAGCTACATGTACCCACATTGTCCTTGTATGTGCCATGCTACACAATATGATCCTGCGGAAACAGCTGCAGCAGGAACAGCATGGGGCAGGGCCACACAGCCCCCCCACCATTGCCAAGGCCTGCTCAGGCACAGAGTGATTTGGAGGAGGAACAACCTGAGCTTGCCCCAGTAGGCAGAAGGAGGCATGCCCAGTATGCCCTGGCCTTGGCAAAGAGGCAACACATAGCACATACACTGACACAGGAGGGACCCAGGGAATAACAGCTCTCTCCGAGTCTGACATACAGTAAAAGGGATGCCAAACATTACACTACCTGTGCCTAACCATGTGTAGAGAGTGTACTATGTGCATCTGGCATAGGCAGCCCTGCAGCACCATCATCAATACTAGGACACCCACAAGGTAAGTAACTCGCACATGCCAGTCAGGGGGGATCACATACCCAACAACAGTCACAGCCAGCAGGACAGGTGTAGACAAACACAAACAAAGGCTGTGCTATTGGCCTCTGATTGAGGCCTATGGGTAACCTCCCCCCCCCAGGCCTACACAGACTACAGCAGGTCAGGCACTGGGATGTCAGTTCTGAAGGGCAGGAAGTCAGAAACTAATATGTAGGTAATTAAACGCTAAGATCTGTAGTACACTGGTATGCCTCTAGCCAGCACGATAGGTAAGACTACAGACTGAAATGGAGTACCTGACATACCAGTACAGTCCTAGCAAATGTGTACAAGTGTCAGGTGTGCCCCCTATCCGACATAGAAATGTAGTCACAGTCAGGTGTGCCCCGCCCCTAATCCTGTGTGGAAACATAGAAATAGTCAGGTGTGCCCCCCATCCTACGTAGAAATATAGTAACAGTCAGGTGTACCCCCCAATCCTGTGTAGAAACATAGAAATAGTCAGGTGTACCCCCCATCCTACATAGAAATATAGTAACAGTTAGGTGTGACCCCCCCCCACAATCCTGTCTAGAAATGTAGAAATAGTCAGTTGTGCCCCCCTTCCCATGTAGACATATAGTAACAGTCAGGTATGTCCCCCCCACAATCCTGTGTAGAAATGTAGAAATAGTCAGGTGTGCCCCCCCATCCTATGCAGAAATGTAGTAACAGTCCATGCCAAATGATCGACGGATACCCTGCAGAGACAGCATGCTACCTGTAGGTGTACAACACAAAGGTCAGCACTGCAGTACAAACTACCTGGACTCGATCCACACATTTAGTACAGACGGCCATACTGGGTATGTCGACACACTTAGAGTAATGAAGGCAATGTTAGTTAACAACATACTGAAAGGTCATGCTGGGCATGCTCACACACTTAAACACATGAAGGCCATGTCTGCTAACACCAGTGGACCAGACATATCTGGCAGCCACAGATGTTAGTGCAGACATCCTCAGTATGCACCACACATGCTTTGCACACACAGTGGATAGGAATACAGGCATATATGTAAGGACAACACACTATAATAAGCCAAAGGTAGACATACATAGATATGTGGAGAGGGTGAGTGTGACAAGGATCCATCCAGGGCTCCCCCACCCAGCACACAGCCAAAGGGCCACAACCACATGATGGTCTGATGTCACACACTGCAGATACTAGCCACCGGTATCTTTCACCATTACAGAGTATGTGGTGCATGTGCCAGCTGTGCAACATGACTGTTCAAGGAAGTAGTCATCTAGCAGCTGTATACATGTACCTGTGGAATATGACACAAGTTGTGCCCTCATGTGGCATGTCAACCTCTAAATAAATGGGTTATGGCCCATGCACACACAATACCCTCCCCATAACCCGACTATGACAAGCCTGCTGAGGTCATCTACTGTGAAATTCACCTTTGGGAGGGTTGTATCCCAGTAGTCTCTGTAGTGCGTCCCATAGCTGCATACTACTGTAGTGTGATAAACTAATTAGGTAGGAGTTCTAACCCCAGCCTTGACAGCTGGGTGTGTGTGTGTGTGTGTGTGTGTGTGTGTGTGTGTGTGTGTGTGTGTGTGTGTGTGTGTGTGTGTGTGTGTGTGTGTGTGTGTCTGTGTGTGTGTGTGTGTGTCTGTGTTTGTCTGTATATAGAGCAATGCATTTTAGGGTGGTCACACTCCCTACAATTGAAATGCTCTACTTTGGTAAGGCTGCTGATGTCATACACCTAGAAATACATCCTTGGAAAGGTTGTATTTGAGTAATCTCTGTTGTGCATCCCATAACTGCATACTGCTGTAGTGTGATAAAATAATCAGGTAGCTGTTCTAATCCCAGACATGGCAGGTGTGTGTGTCTGTCTGTGTAGAGAGCAATGCTTTTTAGAGTAGTCACACTGTCTACAATTCAAATGCTCATCTTTGGTAAGGCTGCTGATGTCATCCACCTAGAAATACACCTCTAAGTAGCTATAGCCCACTAATCTCCATAGCACATCCTGTAACTGCGACCTGCTGTAGTGTGATAAATTAATTAAGTAGCTGGTCTAATCCCAGAGATGTCAGGTGTGTGTGTCTCTCTCTGTGTGGAGGGCAATGCCTTTTAGGGTAGTCACACTCCCTGCAATTCAAATGCTCATCTTTGCAAGGCTGCTGATGTCAATCACCTAGAAATACACCACTGGGAAGCTATAGGCCAGTAATCTCCATAGCACGTCCTGTAACTCTGACCTGCTGTAGTGTGATAAATTAATTAGGTAGCTGTTCTAATCCCAGACATGGCAGGTGTGTGTGTGTGTGTGTGTGTGTGTCTGTGTGTAGAGAGCAATACTTTTTAGGGTAGTCACACTCCCTACAATTCAAATGCTCATCTTTGGCAAGGCTGCTGATGTCATTCACCTAGAAATACACATCTGGGAAGCTGTACCCCAGTAATCTCCGTAGCGTGTCTTGTAACTAGATACTGCTGTACCCCAGTAATCTCTGTAGCGTGTCCTGTAACTGCATACTGCTGTAGTGTGATAAATTAAGTAGGTAGCTGTTCTACTCCCAGACATGTCAGGTGTTTGTGTGTGTGTCTGTTTGACCCTGTCTGTGTAGAGAGCAATGCTTTTTAGGGTAGTCACGCTCCATACAATTTGTATGCTCTACTTTGGCAAGGCTGCTGATGTCATCCACCTAGAAATACACCTCTGGGAAGGATGTAGCCCAGTATTCTCTGTAGCGTGTGCCATAACTGCATACTGCTGTCATGTGATATAAACCTTTGTTAGGGGTTCTATACCCATGCATGTCGGTTGTGGATGTTTTGCGTGTGTTTCAATGTCTGTGTAGAGAGCAATGCATTTTAGGCTAGTCATACTCAGTACATTTCCAATTACCTACTTTGGCAGTCCTGCTGATGTCATGCAATGTGAAATACACTTTTGGGGAAGGAGTTTTCCAGTAATCCCTGTGGTGTGTCCTATAACAGCTCCATGCTATAGTGTGATTTAGACCTCTGTTAGGGGTTCTATACCCATACATGTCTATTTTGTGTGTTTCTATGTCTGTGTGGGAAGCAATGCATTTTCGGCTAGGCACACTCAATACATGTCCAATGGCCTACTTTGGCAGTCCTGCTGATGTCATCCAATGTGAAATACACCTTTCGGGAAGGAGTACTTTAGTAACCTCTGTGGCGCATAGTACTGTATTGTACTCCCAGACATGACAGGTGTGTGTGTGTGTGTTTGTAACTTGTATCATGTGTGGAGGTGAGTGTGAGTGTGTGACACCTGGGCCCAATGTTGGGTGGGTTTTGCAAATGTCTTTTATGGTGAGCCTATATCACAATGTCCACTGTACAGGGAGAACAGATGTGAAATAGCCAAGAAGCTGGGGTGCAAATCCATACCCATACATGTGACATCACGGCCAGGCAATCACAGTTAGCAACCCCAGTATTACCCAGAGCACAATCTCAAACCATGTGACATACACACACACACACACACACACACACACACACACACACACACACATACACACACACACACACACATACACACACACATGCCGAGGCAACAGCCAATATGTGTGTAGTACACTGCATATTGGCGACTGATAGTAACTATGGAGTGATTGCAGTGGCCTACACTGGGCATGGCACCCTGTCCATCTGTACAATAGGCACATACATGCAGACAGTGCACCTTTCCCAAGTTCCCCACTGGACACCTGCAACACCTGTGGTGCCATCACATGTGACCCACAAAGGACATACCATGCCTGAAAACATGCCCTGTATGGACAGATACCAGTGATGCCAGGGAATGCCGTTAGCATGCTATCAATGTAGGTGCAGGGTTAACCTGCTGTCCATTACCACTTCCTGCCACAGGTGGCCAAGACTGACACATCTGATGATAATCTGTGTACCCAACTTGGGCCCAACACCCCAGGTACAGTTACACATGTCACTGTACATGCATGTGGGAGGTGTGCACATCCCAGACACCGTCCATGTCATGGACTAGGGAACGCATACATGGCAAGCGATGCACAGCATTGGCCACATGCAATAGCCACCCAGGTGACTGGATGGTAGATACAATACCCACCTGTATGGGCAAATGCAGAAACCACAGGCCTGAGCCACAGTGCAGACCATTGTCATGTGGTCTGATGCCAAAGTATACCCATCACCTAGCCTTGTATAGCTGTCTGGCACAGTCGACCACCACATACCTGTGCAGAAATGCACCTATGCATGTCAGTACTGGCACCCTGTGTGTTCGGGTGTGTGTTGTATGATGTGTATGATCACATCCACACTCACTACAACCCCCAATGACATACTGAGGCATGCTGTCTGATGTCAGATACCTCCCCATACCCTTTGCCCATATAACCTCTGTATGACCCGTGTGATGCATGTGCTACCTGCAGAGTAATGTGTTGTGGCAATCTCACTCTGATGAGCTGTATCCCTGGCCCTGCCATGTGTGTCAATATGTGTGCGTCCCTGTGAGAGTGTGGCTGTGTTGATGCTGGTACCTGTTCCTGAGGACAGGCAAGTGCACATCACCTACTGTATAGCTACCATATCCCTGTTGCAGATGTCACTCACCATTACATATATGTTCTGCGGACCCCACTACAGGTAACCTATGTGACGCATCCAGCAACTGCATAGGACTGTGATAGCACTACATAGTCATCAAGGGTTTGATACCCTGTGCTGGTAGGTGTGTGACACAAACATGCTTAGGTTTTACTCTCCTACCCCTCCCTGACTTGTCAATGCCTCTGTCTGCCTCTATCACTCCCTCACTGGTGGATGTGGAGACCTATACCTGCTTTTCTTAGGCAGCAGCATGTATATTTTAGGTAATGCTCATGATCAGCTGATGGCCTCTGCACAAATTTCAGCCCTCTCCTAGATGATTGCATATGTAACAGCTGTGGTAACATTCCCATAGCCAATTGCATGGAAACACACTCCAATATCTAGGAACATCATGTTTGTGTTGGTCCTTTTTATTCACTGTGAGCAGGAACTTGTTCTGTTGTTTGGCAAACTGCATCTCAGATGGAGTTGGGATTTACCTCTGACAACATTCACTGTGGAAACAGGCAAACAGACAGGATGGGGAATGTGCCTGACCTGACTACAGACTGTAAGTGCTGCTATACTGCATTTGGAGTATTGTTGGTTTAACAGGGTGTGTGCCGATATGGCTGTCCTACATGTATTAATACCTGCCATGTCAGTTGTATGTTTATGAGGACTCCCCATCTGTAGGTTCATCTGCAGACTGGCCAGTGTGTGTGGTGCCTTTGGTGTCATGTGTTACCCACTTAACATGTATCTGTGAACTGCAGAAGGTATTGTGGGGATTGCAGTCTGTAGATGGTGAAAGCCATGACAGTTACAGACTTCATATCTCTCATAGGACATATGTTGCAACAAACCCTGTTGCAACACTAAATGTATGATGTTATCACAGCAACGTGTCAATATTGGCCCTGGTATGTGCTTCCAGCCACAACTCAGACAACCTTTGTACATATGTCATGCATTAAGAGACGCATATGTGCTGTACACCATAATTAGTGTCATCATATCTGATAAGAAGCCAGTGAGATATCAGACTGCTACACATGTTATGTACAGTAGGGGTTATATTTGATGACATAACCTGGACAAACTGTGGTTGTTTGTGCAGTACTGAGGTCTGTGTACTTATGGTGAATGTCGACAGTGTGTATATTGTTAATATGTACCTTGGCCTGTGTACAGACTGTGGTAGTTGTCATTGTCCTAGGTCCCATCCTATCTGATGTTACATGCTGCTCCACTGTATGTTACTGTATTGGCTTACATGTTTGTAGGGCCATACACACACATGTCCCATACCACAGTCAGCCATCAGACCAAACTATGTAAGGTTAGTATGTGAGTGGCACATATGAGGATGGTGTTGAACAGATAGTCCATATACTGTAATATGTTAGCTTGCCATATGTGACTGTGTTCTCATTGGTTGTGGTTATTCAATTTCACACAGGTGTATCTTACCCTGTGCTGTGACATGCCTGTACAGCCTGCTATATATGCAGGTACATGTGCATTCCTCCATAGGACATGTAGGCCAGTGTTGAGCCAGTCTGCCTGTAGCCTACACAGTGCACTGTTACATGCCCAGCAGCTTAGTGTACTTACCCAGTGAGATGTCATGTGCAGATACTTGTCAGATGTACTGCTGCCAGGCCTCCCTTAACAGTCATGTATGTCAGACAGAGCAGTGGGATGCTGTACAGATGCATGCCAATATCTAGTGGGTAGTATGTGGCCATGGAAGCCCTGTACCAGTGGTTATTATGTGTCAGGCCAGACAGGGGTGTGTGAATGCATAACCTATGGTGGCATATGTATACCAATCGTTATGTGTTATACCCATCTACATGGCTGTTAATATCCATATTGTCAGGCATGGTACACATATTTTGCACTAAGGGGTTCTGTGTATACCTCTGGACTGTACAGAGTGTGTCAGAATGTCCACACATATTGGCTAATATCTCTGCTGCAGTCGACAGGGGCAGTACGTGCTAGCAGCGGTACTTTACTATGATGTCCTTAAGATGTCTGTCAGTAGCCAATGGCACACATGTGGAAAGCAGATGTGGACTCCCACACACACCATGTTTGTGAAGACAATCCCAATAACAATAGCAATAGTATATAGAACTGTAATAGTACAAAACTAAAGGTTTTCCATTTCTGCAAACCTGTGTGTGGTATTTTGTCCTCTGACCTCTCTGTAGGTATATGTTGCAGGCAATGATTGTCATTTGTATGGGTGGCCCACACAGTGTCCAGGTGTTCAGATGTGAACTGTAGGCATAGTGGCTGTTCCATATTTTGTGTACCTTTTACGTATGTATCTTACTGTACATATTTCTGCGTGTGTATGTGTAGTCACATGTATATCTATATATATGAAAAAAAAAAAAAATATATATATATATATATATATATATATATATATATATATATATATATATGTGTGTGTGTGTGTATATCTGTATCTGCATATATGTGCTTGTGTATATGTATCCTGGGGATGTTGATCGCTTCCACATTTTACATTTCCTGTGGGAGCCAGACTGTCCTGCATAATATGTTACCAGTACCAGCCTGACATCATACAGGTGGGATGTAGTACTGTTAACATCTTTTGCCCATGTCATGTCAGGTCCTGGTTATGGGATCTGCAACACTTGGTAGTGTATTGCAGGCGGAAGTGTTTGGCTGTGGGGAGATATGCCTATTCGTACAAGACATATATTCATACCTCCCAACATTCCCGAATAACTCAGTTTTTACCGAGTTTTGGGGTCCAAATACTGGGGTGCCATGATTCCCGAGTGGCACCCCTCTATTTCTGACTTTTACCAGCTTTAGTTTTCATTTTATTTTTCAGTTTTCCCCCGTTTCTTATTTTGAGCTGACGTCATCACTTGCGTGATGATGTCATCTCCGTCAGGGCTTTCAGCCTGTCGGAATTGAGCTCAGGGGCTCATTTCCAGCTTTCCCTGTGATCTGTGAGTGGTTGATTCAAATAAGCACTGAAACTCTCTGTCGGTTCATCATAATGTTTTTTAGAAACAGTTGGAGCTGTTGCTTCAGCTCTTTTCTCAAACAAGCGTGCTTTGTGCCAGTTTCTTCGTAATTCAAAGTGCTGTGCTTGGCTTTGGTGTTCAGAAACGTTTGGGAAGGAATGGATTTTGCAGGCAGGAAAGGATTATTTCTGGCAGAAGTGTGTGTGTGTGTGTGTGTGTGTGTGTGTGTGTGTGTGTGTGTGTGTGTGTATGTGTGTGTTTCCACCCCCTATCTAAGTTTAAATTACCAAAGCCTATCTGTGTGTGTATGTGCTTGTGTGTGTGTATTTAAAGGGAGAGAGAGATTACAGATATAGTGTTAGCTGAGTTCGGCAGATAGAGCCAGAGAGGTCCTATGGAAAAGAAGGTCTAGAAAAAAAAAAATACAATGCATGCAAAGAAAAATATGGTTTCTAATATTACAACATATCCATGCATGATGCACATAGGTTAAGATAAAAGCTACACAATAAAACTCAAAATACTTTAGTAATATATGTTCAGTGATGATGAACTGCTTTATTATAATGACTAGACTACACAAACTGAAGTAAAATTGAAGCCAAGGTGTTGCCATGATACGTTGATATGTGCCAACATACCTAAATTTAACTTTAGATGCAACGATTTTTATGTCAGCACTAAGGGTATTCCACATTAAAGGCATTAAGTAATTGGGGAGCACAAAGTGATAGACAAAAGTTAACAAGGCAAACAAGTCTGTGGCAGGAGTTTTAACTGGGTTTTGAGTGACTAATGTCTCATTATAATGCATCTGTTCTGTAAAATATTATAGTCCTAGGGGGTCTGCTAACAGTGTAGAATAGGTGTGGGTAAGGAAAGGCAGTAAAGCAAAAACTGATTTAATTGTAAATGGATGTAGAGAGATTGAGTGTAAATGGGTGTGAGAAGTATAGAGAGATAAAAGTGAACTATATTATGTAAATTTATAAGCTACGTTTTCAATAGATTGCCTCTATCACACTGATTAAATAGAGTAAAGGCATAACTGTGACTGTGTGGAATTAGAATATACAAAAGCTGCCACTATGGTCACATATGTTTATCCATCTTCCTAGTGGAGCCCTGTCTAGCCAGCCATTGTTCCCAAGGATGCAATTAGTTAGCCAGATCATTAGCCAAATGTACAGGTTCTAAATCCTATGTAGCAAATATCTTGGAATCTTTAAGAAGTTGAAGAAAAAAAGCACTGACAGCAAACTTAATAAATCATACTTGTTGTCCAGCACAGGCACCAAACTAAATGATATCCATTAAGTTTCAGAGCTTTGCCCAGGTTTTTTGTGCCAATAGGTTGAGAGCTGTTCTGAGAAATGAATTCACTAAATGATAGCCATTAGGTTTCAGTCTTCCTATTTTTTAGGAAGCTGCTGATTTGGCATAGTGGTATGTTGCTCTGACTGTAATGCATAGCGTTCTGGCTTCAAGACTTGCCAGTGAAATGCATGGTGGTAACATAACATTTTATTCTAGCAGCTTTGCAAAATTATACAAGCAATGTTTAAAATGTGTCCCTGGTTTTTGACCTTTTGTTGCCCCCAAAAAAATGAAATTGAAAATATGTGCGAGAAGCTGTGCAAGATGCTTATGGCTTACACTACTGTCATGCTATTTATTGTGTGGGTGTGGAAGTAGACTTTTATGATGGAAATGTTCTGAATTGGGCAGTTTTGTCATTATTGGTTCATGCATTTTGTTTCATTGCCTACTGTACATCCTACTGGAAAAATGTTCAAACAATAAATTTAAAATGTGCTCTGTCTAACAAGTGTGTTGCATTATACAACTTCACAAGGTCAAGGAATATAATTTAAAGTCAGGAAGGTGTATCAAAGAAAAGAACACATGTATGTTTCTTGTTTTGTGTGCAATGGGCCAATGATTTGTAAACAGCCCAAAGGTAATCTTTATCCACCACTGGCCAGATGCATTTTCTTTGGATGTGGTGTGGGTTTCAATGCTGTTTCAATGAATGTGAGTTTCAAGGGCAGATATATTTTAATGCCAAGTCTGTTTTCATTGTGAGACAGTATTGCTTTGTTTACCAGATGTCTATTACTGTTTGTGCATTGTTGTGCTGTAAAATGTAAAAATAAAATCCAAATCATTGCAGAAGTAAAGTAGTATGCACACATTAGTGTTTATGGTAAATGGGATGAAATAGCCAGGTAATGGGATATTGGAATGGCTGCAGGGGGACTCTGGTGCCATATTTTAGTTGACTGTTTTTCAGTTTGCGTTTAAAAGTTGGTGTCCCACAATTCCATTGGAGTGGGTGGGGTTACAAAATTATATATGCAAATTAGATGTTAATCAGCATACATATTTGTACCTATTTTTCATGGGCCTTGTCCACGTTTTTGATGTTTCCAGGTTGAGAGGTATGTGTATATTGTTTGGGGCCTCTCAACCTCATTAACGGTGCATGTGGACATATTTGTTTTTGTTAATCTACCATTGCTATCTACAGATGTATGGCCACATATACCTATATAGATATATATATCTGCTTACATATATATGACTATATCCGTATATACCAAATTAGATATATATCTGCATACATATATATGTACCTTGCAGTGTATATGTAGACATATAGATGTAGACATATATATGTGTCGATGTAGGCATTTGCATGTAGATATGTTCATATATATTTATATATATGTATATATTACTAAATATATATATATATATATATATATATCTCGACATATATGTTGTATCTGTTTAGATATTAATATATTTACACACACATACATCTAGATGTTGGTATACATTCTCTGTACTGTTGCATGACTGGGCTGGATGATATGTTTCTGAAAACATCAGCGTTATGTATGTTTGTCATGGCTTAGTGGTAAATCACTTTGCGTATATTATGCAGGGTACTGGGTATGAGCCTTGCAGAGGCTGTTTATTTTGTTGCTGGGCAGAACACGGGCCATTGGATACAGAGTGATTAAGGCACTTTAAATCAGTTGTAAGCGGGTCTGCGCGGGTTTGCTTGGAGGTAAGCAGTGCTGACTTCCAGTTACAGTTTCTTATACTCTGTTAGCTTCTAAATTGCTTAACCTGTGTAGGCATTGCTTACCCCAGGCAAACAGGCCTAAACCCGCTTACTGCTGCTTAAAAGTGCTTACTCCCGCTTACCCCCTGCTAATTTCTTAAAAAGAAAAGAAAAAGGGGTTGATAGGAAAGTGGTAAAAAAAGGGGCACAAAGAGGGAAAGACAGTAGGGAAAATAGCCAGGGATGTGCAGGAAGGGTGTAGGGAAAGTCCATAGCTGCCCATTTCTTCTACAGCAAAAGATGTGCATATACACTGAATTTGGAGGTAGATTTGAACACTCAAACCCCTGGATGGGGGTGAGGGCAACAATAATTTGTTGTGATGCCAATTAGACGGGATTACTTGTGTTCAGTGGATACGTGTGCAAAATGGACAGCTATGTACGGGGCGATTTGTTTTGTGGGAACAGATTGCCTTTTTTTTTCAGGTGAGAGTGGGATGTTGCGGAGAGGTAGTAGGTATATTTGGGGAGGTAGGCTGGGTAGGTTAACAGACAAGACAAACAAGACGCATACAGGGTTGGTATATGACACATATGGAGGGTAAACACCTTGGATGGGGAGGGGTGTTTGGAAGTCGCAAGCCCATGAGCCCCCAAATGGAAACATAGGCAGTCACCACTGCACCTTCATGGCCCCAAAGGTGGCTGTGCTGGGGGCTGGGTAGGGGGGGCAGGCTCACCCTCTAACTGCACCACACGGCCCTCAAGCTGGCGTTGCTTGTCTCAAATCTCCCTGTTGAGATCCCTATGCACCACGGCTCGGACCTGACTGTGGGTGACAGGTACCTCCCTGCCCCTGCTCCCAGGGTGGGGCTGAGCCCCATCCTCTGAGGCGGTTTCACCTGAAGGTGGTGCAGGTCCAACAGAGGAAGAGGTCCCAGGTTGGGCCCCAGACGTGCTGGTACCTGGTGCCATGGCCAACTGAGGTGGGACAGGTGGGTCCACTGGGACCTGCCTTCCCATACGAGCTATGGTGTTGCAGTGTTAGGACATATATCAGTTAGTAATAGTCAACAGCATTCAGGATTAGTTATAACAGCATGCATAGGTATTCTCATTAACCCAAGACACCAAATTTACAACATTTGCAGGGTGAGCAGAACACATGCATATATGGGACAATAGTGGCCATTACAACAGCATGCAGGTTTCATTGATGGCAACAGGCCACCAATATGGGAGTATATTAACATGGCACATGCAGAGAACCAAATGTGAATATTTATAAACCAATAGGACATATGTCCCAACAAAAGACTGGAGTGTACACGTACCCATTTAGGTGTATAATTAGATTATTGTTGCACATATGGTGGGGGTGAGAGAGAGAGGTCAGTTAACTAATATATCCCTGTAGTTTTCACAACTTTCTTAGTCACTGCAGTTATATGTCTCTTACATGTATTATTACACTACCCAATGGCCTTACTTTGTACAATGGTATGTTTATAGATTAGTATATACATGGACTGTGTCTTACTTATAGTCTACACCTCTTACCTGTTATAGCTGTTGAGAAAATATTGTTAACACTACCTGACAAATTCTACAAATGCTCCCAGATTCCATGCTTGTAGACAGGTATATGAGTGAACTGTGTTGTAACTACAGTCTACACTTCTTACCTTTATAGCTGTGGAGGGAACTTTGTTAACACTACCTGACAAATTCTGCACATACTCCCAGATGCCATGCTTGTAGACAAGTATATAAGTGAACTGTGTTGTTCCTACAGTCTACACCTCTTACATGTTTTAGCTGTGGAGAAATATTTGTTAACACTACCTGACGAATACTACACATACTCCCAGATTCAATGTTGATGTTATACACATACCTAACAATCCGTTATTGCACACACTCTGGTCAAGGCTTGACAGGATGCAGGTGTTAATGTGAGACATATGTTGGAATAGCTGTCATAAACTTTGGGTGAGATGCTACAATGACAGGTTTGTTTTCATATGCATTCTCTTTTTATGTTCAGGTCCCACTATCCATTATATGTCAGTATAAGCTGCCTACATTTCTTGGATCATCTCACTGAATTGTCAGGGGAACAGGTTCCCAGGCAACAGATATGGGCCATTTATCTGGACATGCTGGACAGATCAGAACAGTTGAGGGGTATGACTATGCATACAGCTTACTACCGGAGCATTCTGCCACAGTCTGTACAGTTGATGGTTATCATTATGCTTACAGCGTACTATCTGAACATTCTAGCAAAGTCTGTACAGTTGTTGGGTCTAATTATGCATACAGCTTTCTATCTGAACATTCACACAAACTCTGTACAGTTGTGGGGTATAATTATGCATACAACTTACTACCACTCCTGGGATTCAAACCCCTGCTGTGTGTGGTAAAAATATTACAGTTGACATCACAGTGCAATGTGCTATCAGGAAAATGGTGTGAAGCATTCCAATGGTTTCTAAGTCTCTCTCAGTTGTTCTATATGACTGACCTCTTGAGATTTCCAACATTGTTATACTGAACTTCCTACACATTTTAACTGTATTCAACAGTGTGGGTAACACTGCTTAATACAACAGTACTATTTATAGAATGCAACACTACAACAAAAAGCAGTATGTACACAAGCACTCCAGGGGTTATACTTTTATGCACAAGATATTGCACCTTTATTTCCAAACAACTTATATGACAGTCTTTCTGCCATATTGTCTGGTTTATTCAGTACATCCCATACACTATACATTTTTATACTGGTACAACACTTTCTAGAACTGCTATATTTTTTTCTTATGACAGTACATGCAAGATTATTACTACCCTGCCTTGCGACACAGCCTTTGCAGCCTGGCAGCATGGGCTTGCTGATTCGCAGCCTGCTCATTTGCAGCTGTCAGAGAAATACAGTGATATTTAGCCATTACCTATCCATAGCATACACAAGCTAGGCAATCATTATCTACGTAGTAGAATGGGTACTTACTCTGTGCTGGGGCATCGGCCATCTGCCTTGATTCTTGGATCCACTGCTCCAAGAGATCACCCCTCCACCGCTTCAGGTCAGCATGGTGATGCCTAACCTGCTCACCAGTCCAGGGGATACCAGTGGCACTGGTGAGGTCATGGGCGAAACTGTCCCAGGCCTCCACTTTATACTGAGAGCCCTGGTACTGGCCCTGCAGTAGTCTCTCCTCATGTTTTTTTACCAGGAGCCATACCATGAATCTGGACTCTTGGGTGCCCCAGCGCTGCACTCTAAATCAAGTGCCTTCCCCAACTCCAGCCATTCTGCCTACAGTAGGGAGCTGCAACCAGTTATGAGAATTATTGGTGCCTGTGGGGTTTAAATACTCCCAATTTCCCACACTTTCCTGTGATTGGATGGTTTTGAAAAAGCTAAGCTATGGGCACACCTGCTTACCTAATGTTGGCAATGCTTAAAGGGATATACCACTGGACAGATTGAGTTAGCCAACCTACACATTGCTTACACCATGTAAGCTGAGCTGTGTAATGCTTAGCGTTGCTTAATATTTAATTAGAATTATATTTTCTTTTTGACATTGATTTATTATTTGTTACATGTTATATCTGTGTCTGGTATCTGTGATTCATGTGTACGTACACTGTATGGAGTCCTGAACACTTTATTACAATAACACCTCACATCAAGCCTTACTGCAGTACTGCAGTTCACATATTTATGTTATGTAGCAGGTTATACAACATCACAATGTACATAGATTCATTTCACATGTTCAGTTTGATTTTCCTATGGTAAGGATTTGTTTGTTGAAACCTCATTCTTATGTACTGCTGTGATAGCTTAGTGGTTAACTACTGTGACTGTAATATATAGGGTCTTGGGTTCAATCCTTGCAGAGGCTGTTTATTTTGTTGCTGGGCAGAACACGGGCCATTGCATACAGAGTGATTAAGGCACTTTAAAGCAGTTGTAAGCGGGTTTGCATGGAGCTAGGCACTGCTAACTTCTGGTTACAGTTTCTTACACTCAGCTTCTAAATTGCTTAGTCTGTGTAAGCAGTGCTTACACTCATGCAAACGCACTTAAGCATGCTTGCTTTTGCTTACATATGCTTACTACTGCTTATTTGTGCTTAAACCTGCTTACTAGTGCCTTATTCATTATGACACTGACACTTTACATGTGCATTCCCTGCAGTACTCCAGTTCATAAATATATGTTATTTAGTGGGTTTTGCAACAAAAATATTGGTTATAACATGCTTTGCCATGTAAAACTGACTGTGGGGCAGTGGGACTGGAACCAGGAATGCCTGCACATTAAGCAAATACTCTGTCCACTACACTATTGCTGTGCTGCTTCCTTTGCATATATCTTCCTTGTTATCCTCTTCAGCCTTTTAAGCTGCTTTAACCGTAGCTAAGTGATGGTCCCACCCGGACACCTACGGTTAGCTGTACTCAGATTTTTAAATAAAAATAAAGTGGTTTCTTCATTTGATTTTTATGTACTACAGCTGTTGTACACATGGGGAACTGTTGGTGGGGATATGCGGACACCTATGAGTGATCTCGCTCATTTCTTACCACTTTCTGCTGTTCTACATTGCAGGGGCGTGTTTATTCTGAGAGCTCTGCTCTCAGACATGCACCTTACACTTGTACACGCTCCATGTAAGCCTAGGAGCTCGGACAGCGCGCCTTCATTAATATGCATGGCACGCTGCCGTCCTGCTCCTAAACAGGTGTTTCCATATAGGACTAAGCTAATCCTGCACGGAAGATTAGTGAATCTGGCGGGTAGACTTCATCATAGAATTATAGGAAGATTTCAAGTCTTTGAATGCTGAGGTATTTGCACTCACTGATTCAGGGATTTTGAAAGTAGAGGTTACCAATTTGTGTTCAGATTTGATTTGGAAAGAATATGCCAGTAAGAAAGTACACATAGACGGTATATTTGTAAGGACCAGATTAAGAACATTTTGTCTTCTGGTGGGTTCTTTGACTATTTGATCCAAGGAATTCTTGTTTATGAAGTCAAGGAATTTTTGGTCATAGCCAACAATTGAGTTATAGGTCCTCCAATGTAATGTTGCATAGTTGAAGTCTCCAGAGATGATGGAGTTTTTGTGTATTGGAAAGTCATCCAATGTATTTACGTAATTAAGAAATGGACATTTTTCACTTCCACTCCATTTCTTTTCTGCCTTTCTTCTACTTTTCAGATTATTTTGTTCATATTCTCTCCATTTCAACTTTTATAAAATTGCATGCATCCATGTACATCTGCCCTCTGTACATAGCAAATTTTATTCAATATGTATTTAAGTCTGTACACATTTTAAATAAAGTGAAAGAAAGCGCTAATCGCATTTGCCTGATTTGTACCATTACTGGATTAAGCTGTGTTTTCGGTTTGTTCTTGAGTTTGCGGCTAGTCCGTTTTCACGTTATTTAAGTCTGTACTGTCATTATGCTACCAGGGAATAAGTTATTGTCTGTACTGACTCTGTTTCCTTACATATGCATCCCCATGTAAAAAAATAAAAGGTTATAATCATTAGTTAATGTTATTCTCTGCTATATGTATAGTCTATGCACTCTAACACTGCATAGGTTCATAGATTAATACTAAGCTAACTGCCCTTGTGAGCCATTTTAAGCCTAGCCAATTATCCCTTGGGAAACTCAAAATCTGCACTTTGTGTCTGCAAGGCAAACACCTTAACCATTAGGCCACCCTCCCAATTTTGTTTTCTTTGTCTATATACTTTCTTGTAGACTATTCATTATTCTGTTAACTGGAGCTTTTCTCCTCAGGTATCCACTGAAAACGGGCCAATGGCTCAGACAGATTAACCCGGTTAACAAATGTCGAATAAATAAATACATTTTTTTTTAGGGTCATCAAGGGAGGTCCTGTAACATGCTATTACATGATGGTTGGTTTTATACAGAGTGAGTTTAATTTCAATAAGTTCCATTTTTAGGTCTCTGGGAATCTGCCATGAGGTAATGTGATCTTTAATAAATATGGATACTTCACTGCAATTCCCATCAGGTCTACAGGTGCAACAGCCACAAATCTCTGGTATACAATGGTTGTGTTCTGCACTTTTAAACGAGGTTGCTTCAAATGCAAGAGGGCTTCAAGGGCAGGTAATTTATTATTTAGACTCCTAGCACTGAGCAGTACCACGCTGTAATTTCTTATTTAGACTCCAAGCACTGAGCAGTACCACGCTGATATTTTTCAGTGCTTTGTTTGTTATATTTTTATATTTGGAGATCCCGTCAAAAAATGCATCAAGAGGGCAGCAAATGCTTTAGCTGATATGGGGGAGCCCTGGAATGAGAAGTGGAAGCTGCCCTTGGCCAAGCAAGTAGGGCTACACAGCAGTTCATGCCATGTTGACACATACTGGATCTCCATCACCTTTTCCTTGTAGCACAGCAACATTCTTGGTGCTTCTACTCTAGAAAGATGAATGGTATATTTGCTGTAGCTTAACACACATGGGGCACTGAAGTACTATATACTGGCATTCAGAAATGTCAGTACTGAAAAAAAATACAAGAAATGCACTTCTCAATTGTGTCCCTACACTTTGTGCCCAAGGCAGCTGCCACCCTCACTTCTCCCTTGTTATGCATCTGAATGGTGGTATGAAGAAATAATCATCTCTTTAGGAACACAGACACTATCCAGTATGTTTTGTTTCTTGTTTATAAGCACATGATTATCTGTCAATATACTCTTTCTTTTTACATACTCTGCATAGATCCACCATTCTACAAATTCTACAACATACAGGATTATGACTGAATCTCTGAACTTATATAACTTATGTGTTTGAGACATGGATATCAAAAAAGGGTGGCTCAACAGGTAAATCTTGGCATCCCTATCAAGAAGACAACTAATTGTCTATGACCAGAAGACTCAGTCATAATGGAGCTTTAGCTGCCCCAATGGACTACTAGTTACAGGAAAAGGTGTAGGATTGTAAAGTGTTTTAGAGCTTATCACACAGACATAGCGCCCAAGTAAAGTGCCCTTCCAATAAAAGGACAGCTTTGAATGATATTATATACTTCACTCTGCCACACACTGCCACACTTTGTGTGTGTGTGTGTGTGTGTGTGTGTGTGTGTGTGTGTGTGTGCGTGCGTGTGTGTGTGTGTGTGTGTGCGTGCGTGCGTACGCGTGTGTGTGTGTGTGTGTGTGAAAGAGAGACAGAGAGAGAATGAGGTGCATTACAGATCTTAAAACTGAAAATTCTTTGGACACTGCTCTTTGGTGACCCCTATTGTTCTCCAGTGCAAGACAACAGTTTGACAGTGCTGCAAGATAATTTACTGACCTTTGTTAAGCACCTTCCTTAAATTAGAAAAGTGCTTAATAAAGTTGTCTTCCCCTTATATTTGGAGTGTAATCTCAGTGCTCCATGCACTACATTATCTTAATGTTCTAAGCAGGGACACCAGTCATGCACAATTATGTCACCATATGAGTATCATAGTCACACTGCTTTAATGCGTAGAAAGATGCATGCAACTGAGGTACAGCTCCTCCAGGGCCAGAGTTAGAACTCAGGAGTCTGAATGCACTGAAGCATTACTACCTAAATTTCCACCATATCACTTAGGTGCTAACACTCAGGAATTATGCACATTGGTCCACACCATTCTCTACCCAATGTTCATCTCAGTTTTTTAACTTAGGAGTAACACTTTACCATTTTGCCCAGTTTTTTAGTCCTACTGGTAGTTGTGAAGTACATTTATACTTCTACTGGTTTTGAGAGGTGGCTAACTGTTAGAAAAGGTATTCATAAAAAATATATATATTTTTTATATCACAGGTTATATATCCCTTCTTCCCAACACACATACCTGAATCAAAGAATGAAATAACAATAAATGTAAAATGATAATTGACCTCCTTTGGTATTTAAATATTGTAAAAAATCCATTTTAAACTCCTGGGTGGCAGAATAAATAAATAAATTAATTAATTAATTAATTAAACTGGCATGATCATTGTTGAAAGTGTTTCCTTCACACAGAAATTCACTATTATAAATTAAAAATATGATTTTAATAATGTGCTTTTTGTATCTTAAATCAAAGCCAGGATATCCCTGCTAGTTTAAATGACACAATACAAATTTTTACAAAAATCCACTATCAGGATATTAAATATATGACTTTAATAATGTGACTTTATGTATATCCCAAAAGTGAGGTGTTTCAAAGAGTTAAAATGTTACCACATACAAAGAATATTCAGCAGTGTCCATAGTGCTTACAGGCAGAAGATATCTCCCAAATGAAGATTAATCTCTGCCTGACACAGAGTCTTCTAAACAACATGACAATGAACTGAAAATAATTTAGGTGGTATTAAGAAACTAATAGCACACAGACCCCGGGATACAGAAAAATCCTCACTGCTATTAAGAAATTGCCTACCACAAGTAAGTCAATTTACATGACAGTGAGTCAGGGACATCTATGACCGCAATAAGACAGACCTCATTATCAGCCGATTAGCATATGTCTGAATCACAGTAGGGCTATCAGACTTGTTTTACCAGGTGGCCCATGCATCTCCTTAGCAAAGGCACTCCTCTAAGCACTCACAGACAAATAGCCCCCCTCCCCACATACTTACACACATTCAAAAACCTATGCACCATCACAAACAAACACATTCCCCAAGCACACACACACACACACACACACACACACACACACACACACACACACACACACACACACACACACACACACACACACACACACACACACACACACACACACACACACACACACACACACACACACACACACACACACACACTCTTCCACACATGTACTACTCTAAACATCCATTCCTTCCTCACATCTTCACTGTACTTACCTACACCAATGCTGCATCCATAGGAGTGAATAGGTGACCACATTCTTTTGACAGCATTCCTCCACTCCACCAATGATTTATGCTGCTGAGCAATTTTCTGAATTACTTGGTTGCATAAATCAGGAGCTGCCGGCATTTCTGGGAGAGATCGGAAGGCTAATTAGCATTATCAGCTCCCTCGGATGGACGCATTAGCATGCAGCTCTACTGTTGAGACTGGTCTAGGCTCTGAGACTCCCACTAGTAAGAAACCTCAGTGGTAAGGCTATCTAAGAATCAGAAAGTCTTAAAGCAAGGGAGAAGCTGCCCATGTTCAGCCTTTCTGTATCACAGCCAGTTAGGTGAAATAACATGGTGAATGGTGTGGTGCTAGAAGGGGTCAATTCAGAGACATATGTAGCATGATAGTTCTGGTGGAAAGATAGTATGGTGTACATTATATGCAAATAATGGCTGAATGGCATGCAAATGAGCTACAGCATATGCACATGATGGAATCAAATATAGCAGATCTCAATCAGTTGTGGTGATTAGCAGCTTTGAACACCAGGATTTTCTGGTGTATAGCAGCTTTACTTGCATTATGATGCCAGAGTATTGTCAATATTATTAGGGAAATGTGCTAATCGCCATTGTGTGCTGTCACCCACTTATCATAGACAGGCCTGCCAGCAGCTAATGTATCATCAGCCCCACAATCAGAACAATGTCAACCACTATCATTTGGATAGAGGCACCATATAAGAGTTTGTAGACATGCATTGTTCTCACCTGGAATCATGGGGGGAGGCATGGACTGCATATCCCCTTTGACATGGAGGTTTATGTAGCATTAAGCATCCTTGCAGGTGTTCTATAGCATATTGCATTTTTCCTGCAGTGCTGGGGGACATTAACTGCACCCACATTGATTCAAGGCCTCTCGTGCTCAACATGACATCCAGTATGTCAGCAGGATGGGCTAGGTCATGTGCAGTGCACAGGATATTATATATGATGTGCCTGTTCATCATCACCATGGCAGTTCTTAATGATTCCAACATCTGTCACATGCACAATACATATTAGTATTTCATACAGACTAACTTTCCACAGGGTCATCTAGTGGGCAAATGGACTCTTTGACTTGTAATGGTATCCACTGTCATGTGTTGCAGGTGATAGGGATACACCTTGGAATTGTATCTTATGACCACCAAGTGAAGACCCCAGACCATGGCAGAGGGGTCATATAACACAGCATTGTTACAGATACATAACATCACTGAACATGTATTGGACTACTTGGATACACTGCACTATGCACTGGAGACTTGCAGTAATTGTTGCCTGTGCCATGCTAGACAATATGATGATTTATTACAATGTGTGGACAGTGTAGTACTGAGAGACAAACCTATGGCAGCTGAAGAGGACGAGAGTCTGTGAGGAGCTGTCAGAGGAACTGGTCATGTAAAGAGTCAGACATTCCCATACTTACATAGTCCAGGGTGTGATTCGAATACAGTCAGCATATTTTCACAGGTAGGATGGAGCACAATGCCAGTGGAAAGCAACATAAATGCAGGTGGAAGGATTATTAGAGGTGGAAGTAGTTGCCAAGCTAGGACGGTGGGGAAGTCAAGGATCACATCCTCCAGAGCTGGGATGGAGGTTCTAAGAGGAGAATGCTGGGAGGTGTATATATGGCCCTGCCGTATCAGGACTGGAAGCATCCTGTATGATGGATGCCATACTAATTTGGGATCATGTACAGGAACATTGCTCATATGTGGCAAAACAGTAGAAGGTCAGTACCTATGGCCACATGAATGACCACAGCAAAGGCATCAGACTTAGTATGGCAAAAGGGGAGTAGGATGGCATGGATCTTTGGGACTCCAAGTATCTGGTCCAGTGGGGTATGCTTACAGCAGGAAGAGTGACACTAATGAGCATGAAAGTGTCAGTGGTTAAGGGCAGAGATAGCCATTGACATTGGATCCAGTGATTCTGCCCCTGGAGTGCTGTGTATGGTCTGCATATGACTAGCTTGTGTTCATGCACTGTGCATCCAGTCCCTTGCAAGGCCACAGTGAGCATATGCCAACATCCTCAGGTATGTACCAGTGGTTGTTAACTAGGTCACCAGCACTTTCCACATAGACCACACAGCATACTCAACATGTCTAACATGTTGAGTGTAACAAACATCTCTGCCTTGGTCACTGACCTGCACATCCACTGATTGATGCCAAGGGTGACATCCAGATCAAGATATCATGGAGGTGATGGCCACCTACATGTTCCTCCTATATAGCTTTGGTGGGCCTAACATGGACAGAATATTCATCACTAAACACATAGGGTGCCAGAGGTTCATTTTGTTCCTCCACCATCATCTCATCTCATCTTTGGGGGATATGTGTGTGCTCTCCAATGTTGGCATTACTTTCACTGCCACTGTGATATCAGACTGTGCCATGGGTATGGTGCTATCATTGTCAGCCACAGGCAACCTGCTGGCATCAGGCATGTCCCAACCCATTGTGCTGCAGCCTTCAACAGTGGGACTTGTAAAGGTATACAGATAATATGCCCGTGGCAATGCTGGATCACAGGCATCACAACAACCACCGTGTGGCGCACTCACTACTACATGCCGATTGTGTATCTAGTCTATGAGCACATATCATGATTTTGTGGTGTGAGTTGTAACTGTTGCAGCCCCAATAATTCTGTAGAAAATACATGCATTTCTGTTCTGCCAGCTAAACTATACGCATTAGTCGGTTACTGTACAACAGTCCTGGAACATGCTATTTCTAACTTGGTACCTCCCCTATTAACATCTGGGCGAGAGTCACCAGTCCAGGTCCCACATCCAAACCAGTATCAGGTATGAGAGTTCTCTCAACTTCTCCAGATTGGGATACCAGAAACTGTTCTTCCCATGTAAGATGAGTCTACGAATGTGAACCACCTCCTTTGGTTGATCTGTCTTAGGCAGTTTTTTGTCTAGTCCTGGCATGCAGTATTATATTGGCGACTCTGAAATGCTGCTATAATACTTTCCTATTGTAGACACCCACAGTATTGATTCTTGTACCAATCTGTGCCAAATCTTTTTCTGGAAGGCCTTGATGGCTTTAATCTTTGCAAGGACATGCCTGCCAGTGAGGTATTGGATATGTAGTAGCACCAATGTCTCCAGTGCTATGAACTTTTCCAGCTGTTGCTGTTCTTTTGGCCCTGTGACAAGATGTGTACACCTGGGGTTACACTTGTGGATCAGTGTGTGCATGACTGATTGTTCATGCTGGTTGACAGTTATATTGATATTGTTCACTTCATCCATTCAGTGGTCACAGTCTCCTGTGCTACTATGTTGTCACACTTCAGACACTATGCCATAGTGAGGACAACCTACTTGCTTTCCATCAGCACTGCATTGACAACCTTGACCATGACTTACGTAAAACAGACCTCAGATCCCATGCTGCATATGTTGCAGTCTGCTTGCATATGATATGTTGTTTTGAACCCTGCACATGAAGAAAGGAGTCTAGTCTGAACATGTTAAATGTTCCATGTCAGGGTGAAACTACACCAGGAATGCAAACTGTTTTGACCTTGTACTATATCCCATTTAAGGGTAACCCCCAGTGGGAATGCAACCTGTCTTGACCTGTAATGTTTTCCCTGTAAGAGTGATTCCACAACTACAGCAGAACCACAACATCTCCTGCTTTTTACTCTGCTCTGTTTGGGTGATTCCCTCCCTCCACATCATGTCAGTCCTCGTTCTTGACTTTCGCTATGTTACCCGACATGCTCTATATCTCAATATGTGTCCCCATGGCTGCTAATCACTGTTGTGTGCAGTACCTTACCAGTTGTCTAGTGTTTGGTTTTGAGGCTGTACTCTCTGTTATCCCCCGTATTCCTATTCTGACGCTGTTTGTTGCAACTTGATCAGCAGCAATATGATGACCATAGCTTTTATTATAGAAAGATAGGACTCATAGTGCAGTCATTATCCTTCTGGGATGATTTAGCATCATCATCTCTGAATAGCAGCTGTAATGCAAGGTGTTATCAGCCACAGGTAGTGCTACCATGCTATTGTCTGCTTGTGGCTGGGAGGAGTCAAGTACAATGCACTACAGTACATGTATCAAGGACTGATTATTTGATGTTACTTTGTATCACACAGTCATGCTACCAAGTGA
This sequence comes from Protopterus annectens, assembly GCF_019279795.1. Lineage (NCBI taxonomy): Eukaryota > Metazoa > Chordata > Ceratodontiformes > Protopteridae > Protopterus > Protopterus annectens. The sequence goes on along the minus strand of NC_056726.1, from coordinate 1,807,776,981 downwards.
TGGGTATCAGTATGTGTGGACATGCTCCAGGCAACTGTTTTTCTCCTTGTTCAAACCTATAGGGTAGACATAGCCTCTTAGTTACAGCAGGATTCCCACTTGGTACAGTCTAGAAATAAAGAACGTTTATGTGTTGTACAGGGACCACAGAGGCCACCTGCTGTGAAAATATGCTAACAGTGTATATAAAACTGATCCTTGGTACCAGCTTGCCTTGATATTGAGTGATGCCTCTGGCAAGCAGTGCAGGCACAAGTTCAGTGACATGTGGAGGGGCCACTGAGACCTGATCCATCAGTGAGAGACAGAAGTTAGGGAGAGGGTGCCAACCTGTTGCTATAAGCATTTTATGCTTGGTTTAGTGCTTTGTAATTGGCCTAGCACTAGTTTCTGTATTTTTTCTTTTATTATGGATATGTAGTACTGTTCACTGTTTTTCAAATGTTTTACAATGCCTGAGGAGATTGAAGCCAGGCAGATAGCTTGTCTGAGTAGACATGACAGGATGTACATGTGGCAGAGTAAGTGTAGTTTATTGTACTGTACTATTTTAATAAACCATATTGGCATGTGCTACTGTTGTGTTTCTTTCACCTTTTTTCATCTACTTGGTCAGACATGATTTAGTTGTGGTGAGATGGCAGACACTGAGTTCTTTGCTATCCATTCTGCCTGTTACTGAGTCCCCAGTAGTCCAGGGGCCTACTTTTCTGCTGGATGATGATCATCATGTGTAAGATGATCAGGAGGGCTTGCTGTCTGCCTCCATGGCCACTTCTCAGGAGGGTTCAAAGTCTTCTACTCTGAGAGTGGTCTGAAGGAGTCCTCCTGGGTCAACATCAGGAAATGCAGTGGCTGCTAAGGACTGAACTTTGGCACCCGGTAGCACTTCCTTGTGTGGCTGATTGAGTGACATGGTCCCATCTATCAGGCCTCAAGAGGCAGTACCTATTCATGATGTTGTCTATGTAGGTGACTGACATTTGTGTAGATTCTCCTCTGGGCCAGTCATCCAGGCCCTTCATATTCCTTTCTATCCCTCAATATGCTCTTCCCCTTTCTTATGTGCCACTCTCTATCTCTTGTTTGTAGCTTAATCCTCCCCATCACCAGTTGTCTACCCTCTATCAATCCACATATCTCCACTGTCACCTCCCCTCATCTGTCAATATGTTCAATGCCAGTTTCTGTCTGTATTGTATGTGTACACCTGTTTCTGTCAATATACCCTCCTTCCTCCCCCCCACCCTTCTTACAAAAAAGAAAAATGGGCACATATTCCATAGAAAAGTATGTCCTTCATCTTCCTACCAGTCCACCCTTCATTTTGGCCTTTTTGCTATTCCCCGGCTTGTTGTTCCCCTTTTCTGCCTTTACTATCTCCCCTTACCTTTTCAGTTTTATTATGAAATGACTGGGCACTTTGCTGTGGTGACCTTGTATAGGATGTTGGCAATGCCTGCGTAGCAGATATGACATGCATTGTTATGCACGTGAATTTGCATAACATCAGAATGTCACCTATCTGTCACTTTCCATTGAGCCATGTGACCAACCATAGTACAATCACCCCAGCATATTGGTTACTGCTGTTATTGCAGCTGTAATGTTTTATTGTGCAGCCCTTCTCCTCACATGATAACATTAAGCCAGAACTCATGCATACTGAATCAGTGTTGGGACATGTCATGCTGCATTGTCTGTGTTATTCAAAGCAGTTTGATGGCATTAGGCATCTTTCTGGATGCCCCCTTTTTCTTCTCAAGATTTTCCTTCTACTGCAGTAGTTCTCTATCAATACTGCATATGCTTATGTCTAGGCACAGTACAAAGTAAATGGTAAAACAAGCAAACAAATAACAGAGAAGTTTAAAATAAAATATAACAGCAAGTAAAAATGGATTTATACAATACAATACAAATCATGAGTCAGTATTGCCTTACATCAGCCATATGAAGAAACACCTTAAAAGATAAGGTTTTTGGCTATCTCAAAAAGTTGCATAATGGCTGGGACTCCATTGGCTGCTCCAGTAGTAGGTTACAAAGTTTTTATTTTTGGGGGGGTGCACTTTACCCCTGTTCATTACTGATTTTCACCCTGTCCCATGTGTTCCTGTCAACAGAGTAAGGGTTGACCTTGTACAACAATCAAGTCAGCAATTGAAGATGATAAGGGTTTGGTCTCTTTATGGCCTACCCACTTCTGCCTAGTTATGTCCAATATGAAGGATGTGCAATGGGTGCCAGCACTAAACAGCCTGTCACTTATGCAGGGGGTTAACATCAACAGGCTGTTCCACCTACCCAGTGGATGCACCACATGTGGTTCCATTGGTCTCCTCCATAAAAATTTAGACAACATTCTTATGCCTCTGGGCATATTCACCCCCCCCCCCCCCCAGGATATGTACATCTGTCTTCTTCCTCTGCCTGTATTGTTAAGTGCCTGAGCTGTTAATCAAACTCAGGTCACTTGGGCTATAGTCAGGGCTCTGTCCTTGTATGCTATTGGTGCCAGTGAAGCTTCCAAAAGTGAAGGGTCTGAAAAGCAAAGGAGTGGACAGCAGAGTTTTTCTGAATGGTAGCTCAGCTAGGCATGTGAATAGGACATGAGTGTGGTTGTTGTTAATGGGGGTACAGTGATCTACAGGGAATATGCCGGCATATGTGGAGATATGACCTCCACGTTCATATGTGTCCAACACAGAGCTTATTGTAGTATGATGACTGCTGTCCAGTTACTCCACCTCCCCATTGCTGAGATATAGTGTAGCCATTTCAAAGTATGAAAAGTTGGACCCTGCCTATTGAGGATTAGAACTAAGATTTCTACTAAGATGGCTGTGAGTCCAAGTAGTTAGGACAGGGCTGTTGGCTGTAAGAGGTACTGATGTTAGCAGTGGTCCTCCCCAGGCTCATTAGTAGTATAGATAATAGGATTGCTGGGATGGGGGTACCTCAAAAAAATTGTCAATGCTTCCTGAAGATTAGAGGGGAGTAACACATGCATGTTCAGACAGACAATGAACGTAATCGTGAATCAATTATACAAGATCTGTCAGTCAGCGCATGCTAAGAACGACTAATATAGTATATTGGTCTGGAGAAGCCCTGTCAATAGAATGACTATGGAGCTGCACATCAGCTATAGGGCATGAATAACATAGTAAGATAGCTCAGGTACAGGGAATCATAATCATCCAAACAGTAGGAAATCACAAAGTGCAGAATCAGTGGGAAACCCTCAGACAGAGTAAGTATTTCTAAGGACAAAATTCCTAATGTGTAAAAACAGAGAACTTGACAGCAGCTGACACCTGGCCCTTAAGTGTTAGCCTGCATGTTATATGAATGTCAGGTAAAAAAAATAATGAATGTTAGGCTGGGATTTCTTCTTGTGCAGAGTTAAAACTCAAGTCATGAACAGAAGCTAATTGCTAGATTTAATTTGATTCTGCTAAGCTAGCAGATTCACGAAGATTAGAGCTTCATTTTTCCAGGTTTGATCTAAGGAAATTAATTGACTTACACATGATTTCAAGGTGTGCAGTTCAGAGCAGGCTGAATTCAAACACCAGTATTTAGTGTGTAAATCAGCATTTTAAATTCTAACTGCATGCTAAATAGTTGAAAAGACTGACCCCCTGGATTCTCAAAAGCTTGCATGGCGTGCAAGATCGGTGCAGGAGCTCAAGCAGGCAATATGTCTGCCGTGCGATCCAGGAACAGCCTGCAGGGGTGTGCACGAGAGCTCCTGCACTAATCCTGCACGGACAAAGCCCTTGTATGCAAATCACCCCATTTGCAGGAGAAATCCATGCAAATGATATGAATTTGCGATCCAGAAAGCTTGCGACCGTCCGTGCAGGACTAGTGCAATCAGCAAAAATGTACTCGGCTAGTAACTGAGTACATTTCTGCAAAATTCAAAACGGAGCTATGACAGTCCCAAATAAAGGGTGCATATCATGTAGTAAGCATGCCAATGGCCAAGTATAAGGCCATTGGCATTGTAAACAGTACAAAAATTAAAAAAAAATCAACTTTTAATTCTTATTAGCTGATCTCAGCTGTGTAAGCGTAGGGCAGCGGCGCGCAAACAGGATTGGAGGTAAAATAAAATGAACCTAAATTAAGCATTCAAACTAAAATCAGTATTTTGCCATGCAAGTCAATGACAGGCAGAAGACAACTTGGCCAATGAGTAGTGGTTGCTAAGGGGGGAGGCTCAGTGTGAGACATGTAACTATGCATTAGCAGGCAATCCTATGCAAATGAGGGGAAGGATAGTGAATCCCAGTTTACCCCAGGATGTGAGGCATGTCCCAACAGTGTATGAATAGGAATAGCTTGGTGCAAGCCTAGGAGGTAGGCGACATCATGGGGGGGTGCCAGGCATACTGTAAGTGGATTGGAGTCCTGTGGCTCGGGGAAGCTCCTAGCTCAGCACAGCTAAGCTAGGGGGTGTGTCTAAACTTGCCTAGCAGGCTTTACAAAGCCTAAGCGGGTGTGCATGCCGCACACTGGGTAGTGCAGAAAGAAAAAAGAGGTTAAACCAGGAAATAGCAACAGTGTGCACAACTGAGCACTCTATTTGCGTAACGAGCAGACAGGCTGAAACAGGAAGGCAATGGGAAGGGAAAACAGCAGTAGAAAGTTAATCAAGGAGTACTAGCTTAGCTGGCAGATGTAGTGTATCAGAACCAGCCAATTACACAGGCGGCAGTCCAGCCTAGCCCAGAACACTACTATAAACTATGCAAACACCTACCCCTCTGGTTTTTCCCACACTCTACACCACCAGTGTAAACAAATGGGGAACTTTTAACACTCGCAACTGCAAAATGTTAGGGGCTACAATAGCTACCATACAACAACTTGTGAAAGCAGCTGAGGGTGGTGAGGCTTTGAATGCTGCCGAGCAACCCACAGTGAGGAGATGGAGAAGAGTGTACAGACCCAAGTTAACCTACCAAGGGCTACATGAGCTGGAGATAGTGGAGCACTATAGGGTGGACAGGGAACTCCTACAGCAAATTGTTGAGCTGTGCTGGCCACTCCTCACACACATAACTAACAGAGGGGAACCCATTCCAGTGGATACCAAGGTATGTGTAGGCCTAAGAATACTAGCTACAGGTACCTTCCAAAGGCCAACTGGGGATATGATGGGGATCTCACAGGCTTCAGCATCCAGGGAACTCCAGCAGTTCCCGGATGCCATGTCAGCACATGTCGGTGAGCACGTATATTTCCCCATCACCCGTGAGGCGTTGGCCAGCAATATGCAACTGTTCCACCAAATAGCAGAATAACCTGAGGTAGTAGGTGCTATAGACTGCATGCACATATTCATCAAAGCACCACCTGGTGAGCAGGGTATGGTTTCAATCAACTGCAAGGGCTTCCCCTCCATCAACTGCCAGGTCATGTGCGATGCCCAGGGCATAATAATGAACGGGTGTGCTGGCTGCCCTGGAAGCTATCACGATTCCCACATCTGGCATCTGACGCAGCTGTACCAGAGATTTGCCAATGGGGACATCCCACACCATCACCTAGTGGGGGATGCTGGATATGCACTGGAGCAGTGGCTGATGACACCCATCAGAAATGCACACACAACCGAACAAGAACACCATAATGAGGCACATGCACAAACAAGAATCATAATAGAGCATGTGTTTGGGATGCTCAAGTCATGGTTCTGGTGCCAGGACACATCCGGTGGAGCCTTGCAGTACTCACCAGCTACATGTACCCAAATTGTCCTTGTATGTGCCATGCTACACAATATGATCCTGCTGAAACAGCTGCAGCAGGAACAGCATGGGGTAGGGCCACACAGCCCCCCACCATTGCCAAGGCCTGCTCGGGCACAGAGTGACTCAGAGGAGGAACAACCTGAGCCTGCCCCAGTAAGGCAGAAGGAGGTGTGTCCAGTATGCCCTGGCCTTGGCAAAGAGGCAATGTATAGGACATACACTGACACAGGAGAGACCCAGGGAATAATATTTCTCTCTGACTCTCACATACAGTAAAAGTGATGCCAAACATTACACTACCTGTGCCTAACCATGTGTAGGGAGTGTACTATGTGTATCCGACATAGGCAGCCCTGCAGCACCACCCTCAATACTGAGACACCCACAAGGTAAGTGACTCACACATGCCAGTCAGGGGGGGGGGGGTCACATTCCCAATAACAGTCTCAGCCAACAGGACAGGTGTAGACAAACACAAACAAATGCTGTGCTATGGCCTCTGAATGAGGCCTATGGGCAACCCACCCCAGGCCTACATAGACTGACTACAGCAGGCCAGGCAGTGGGATGTCAGTTGTAAAGGCTAGGAAGTCAGACACTAATATGTAGGTAATTATAAGCTAAGATCAGTCGTACACTCGTATGCCTCTAGCCAGAGCGATAGGTAAGACTACAGACTGAAATGGAGTACCCCACATACCAGTACAATCCTAGCAAATGTGTACAAGTGTCAGGTGTGCCCTCCCCATCCTACATAGACATATAGTAACAGTCAGGTGTGCCTCCCCCAATCCTGTGTAGAAATAGTCAGGTGTGCACCCCCCCACTATACAGAAATGTAGTAACTGTCAATGCCAAATGATCGATGGATACCCTACAGAGACAGCATGCTACCTGTCGGTGTACAACACAAATGTCAGCACTGCAGTACAAATTACCTGGACTTGACCCACACATGCAATACAGACGGCCATACTGGGCATGCTCATACACATAGAGAAATGAAGGCAATATAAGTCAACAACATACTGAAAGGTCACACTAGGCAGGCTCACACACTTAAACCCATGAAGGCCATGTTTGCAAACACCAGTGGGCAAGACATATCTGGCAGTCGTAGTTGTTAGTGCATACACTCATCAGTACGCACCATTCATGCCTTGCACACACAGTGGATAGGAATACAGACATATATGTAAGGACAACACACTATAATAAGCCAAAGGTAGACAGACATGGATGTGTTGAAGAGGGTGACTGTGACAAGGAGCCATCCAGGCCTGTCACACCCAGCACATAGCCAAAGGGCCCCAAAGACATGAGGTGTAGATGTCACTCACTGCAGATACTAGCCACCAGTATCTGTCAGCAGTACAGACTGTGGTGCACGTGCCAGCTGTGCAACATGACTGTACAAGGAAGTAGTCATCTAGCAACTGCATACACATACCTGTGAAATATGACCCTATGTGTGCCTGCATGTGGCATGTCAACCCCTACATGAATGGGTTATGGCCCATGCACACACACTGCCCTCCCCATAGCCCTACTATGAAAGCCTGTTGAGGTCATCCAATGTGAAATACACCTTTGAGAGAATTGTAGCCTAGTAATCTCCATGGCGTGTCCCATAACTGCGTATTGCTGTAGTGTAATAAGTTAGGTAGGACTTCAAATCCCAGACTTGGCAACTGTGTTTGCTTGTGTGTGTGTCTGTTTGACTGTGTAGAGAGCAATGCTTTTAAGGGTAGTCACACTCCAAACAATTTAAATGCACAACTTAGGCAAAGCTGCTGATGTCATCCACCTAGAATTAAACCTCTGGGAAGATTGTAGCCCAGTAATCTCTATAGCGTGTCCTGTAACTGCGTACTGCTGTCGTGTGATAAAGTAGTTAGGTAGGTGTTCTAATCCCAGACATGGCAACCATTTGTGTGTGTATCTGCCTGTCTGTGTAGACAGCAAAGCTTTTTAGGCTAGCCACACTCCCCATAAGTCAAATGTTCAACCTTTGCAAGGCAGCTGATGTCATCCACCTAGTAATACACCTCTGGGAAGCTGTAGCCCAGTAATCTCCATAGTGCATCCTGTAACTGCGGACTGCTGTAGTGGAATAAACTAGTTAGGTAGGAGTTCTATCCCCAAACATGACAACTGTGAGTGCTTGTGTGTGTCTGTGTAGAGAGCAATGTTTTTAGGCTAGCCATACTCCCCACAATCCAAATGCTCAACCTTTGCAAGGTAGCTGATGTCATCCACCTAGTAATACACCTGTGGGAAGCTGTAGCCCAGTAATCTCTGTAGCTTATCCTGTAACTGCACACGGCTGTAGTGTAATCAAGTAGTTCAATAGGAGTTCTGTCCCCTGCCATGGCTACAGTGTATGTGTGTCTGGCTATGTAGACACAATGCTTTTTAGGTTAGCCACACTCCTCACAATCCAAATGCTCAACCTTTGCAAGGCAGCTGATGTCATCCACCTAGTAATACACCTCTGGGAAGCTATAGCTCAGTAATCTCTGTAGCGCATCCTGTAATAGTGTAGTGTAATAAACTAGTTTGGAAGGAGTTCTATTTGTGTGTGCGTGTGTCTGTCTGGGTAGAGGGCAATGCTTTTTAGGCTAGCCGCACTCCCCACAATCCAAATGCTCAACCATTGCAAGGCAGCTGATGTCATCCACCTAGTAATACACCTCTGGGAAGCTGTAGCCCAGTAATCCATGTAGCACATCATATATCTGTGTACTGCTGTCATGTAATAAACTAGCTAGGTGGGAGTTCTATTCCCAGACATGGCAACTGTGTGTGTGTCTGTCTGCTTGTGTAGAGAGCAATGATTTTTAGGCTAGCCACAAGCCAAATGCTCAACCTTTGCAAGGCAGCTGATATCATCCAGCTAATAATACACCTCTGGGAAGTTGTAGCCCAATAACTGCATACTGCTGTAGTGTGATTCAGACCTTTGGTAGGGTTCTATACCCACCTATGGCAGTTCTGGATGTTTTGTGTGTGTTCCACTGTCTGTGTGGGGAGCAATGCATTTTAGGCTAGTCACACTCAGTACATGTTAAATGCCCTACTTTGGCAATCCTGCTGATATCAGCCAATGTGATATACACCTTTGGGGAAGGAGTACTGCAGTAATCACTGTGGCACGTACTATAACTGTGTAGTGTAATAAACTAGTTAAGTAGGGGTTATACTCCTGGACATTACAGGTGTGTGTGTGTGTGTGTGTGTGTGTGTGTGTGTGTGTGTGTGTGTGTGTGTGTGTGTGAGTGTGTGTGTGCATGTGTGTTTGTACCTCAAATCCTGTGTGGAGGAGGGTGTGCGTGAAAACACCTGGGCCCAATGTGGAGCAGGTTTTGCAATTTTCTTATATGGTGGCCCTAGTACATATAACATTGTCCACTGTACAGGGAAAACAACTGTGAAATAGCTGAGAGGCTGGGGTGCATATCCATACTCATACATGTGACACCAAGGCCAGGCAATCACAGTTAGCTACCTCAGTATTACGCAGAGCACACTGTCAACCCATGTCTCATACACACACACATGGCAAGGCAACAGCCATGATGTGTGTAGTACACTGCATATTGGTGACTGATAGTAACTATGGTGTGAATACAGTGGCCTACAGAGGCCATGGCACCTTGTCCATCAGTATGATAGGCACATAATTGCAGACAGTGGGCCTTCAGTATGTTTCCCACTGGATGCCTGCAACAACTGTGGTTCCATCAAATGTGATCCACAAAGGACATACCATACCTTACACACATGCCCTGTATGGACAGATGCCACTGACATCAGGGAATACCTGTAGCATGCTATCAATGTAGGTACAGGGTCAACCTGCTGTACATTACCTGGCCCCGCCACATGAGGGCGGGACTGTCACATTTGATGATAACATTCTGTGTACACAACATGGGCCAGACAAACCAGGTACACTTCTACATGCCACTGTACATGAATGTGGGATGTGTGCACATCCCAAACACCGTCCATGTCATGGTGTATAGAACACATACATGCCAAGCATTGCACTGCACTGGCCATGCACAATAGTAACCCAGGAGACTAGATGGTGAATACTATACCCACCTGTGTGGTCCATTCCAGACACTACACCCCTTAGCCATAATGCAGACAATTCTCATGTGGCCTGATGACAAGGTATACCCCTCACCTAGCTTTGTATAGCCGTCTGGCGCCATCAGCCACTACACACCCATGAAGCACTGCACACATGCATGCTGGTACTAGCTCCCTGTGTCTCTGTGTGTGTGGTGTATGATGCTTCCGACCACATTCACACCCAGTACCACCCCCATTGGCATACCGAAGCATGCTCTCTAATGTCAGACACTATCACATACCCTTTGACTATAGAACCCCAGGATAACCCCTGTGGGCCAATTGATACCTATGCATTACTGTATTGTGGCAAGGTAACTGGTTAGGAAGTGTATTCATTACCCTGCCAAGTGTGGCAATGTGTATGAGTCCCTTACAGAGTGTGGCTGTGTTGAAGTTGATACCTGTTCATGTGGACAGGCTCATGTGCTACACCTACTGTATCGCAACAGTGTTGCAGATGTCACTCACCAGCACATATACGTCTAGACAGCTCACCAACATGTAAGCTATGTGGTGCATGGAATAACTACATGCACATGTGATAGCTATGCATAGTCAATCAGGTGTTTGAAACCCTGTACTGGTAGGTGTGTGACACAAACATGCTTAGGTTTTACTCACCCCATCTTCCCTGACATACTTTGTCTCTGTCTGCCCCGCCCACACCCTCTCTGGTGGATGTGGGATGTACATCTGCTTTGCTAGGCAGCAGCTTGTGTTTTGTAAATGATGGTCATGCTCAGCTGATGGCCTCTGCACCAGTTGCAGTCCTCCTCTAGCTGCATGCATGTGGAACAGCTGTGGTAACAATCCCATAACCAATTGCATGGTAACACACTCAAATATCTAAGAACATCATTTTGATGTTGGCTCTTTACATCCACTCTGGGCAGGAACTAGATCTGTCGTTTGGCAAAATGCATCTCAGATGGATTGGGGATTTACCTCTAACAACAACACACAGGATGGGGATGTGCCTGACCTGACTACAGACTGTAAGTGCTGCTATACTGCATGTGGAGTAATGTTAGTTTAACAGAGTGTGTGTGTGGATATGGCTGTCCTACATGTTGTAAGACCTGCCATGTGTGGATATGGCTGTCCTACATGTTGTAATACCTGCCATGTCAGTACTGTGTTTATGAGGAATCCACATCTGTGGGGTCGTCTGCAGACTGAGCAGTGTGTTGTGCCCTTGGTGTCATGCGTTACCCACTGAGCACGTATCTGTGAACTGCAGAAGGTAGTGTGAGGATTGCAGTCTGTAGATGGTGAAAGCCCTGACAGTTACTGACTTCATATCCCTCATTGGACACATGTTGCAACAAACCCTGTTACGACAGTACATGTATGAGGTTATCACAGCAACATGTCAATATTGGCCCTGTGTATGTGCTTCCAGCCACAACTCTGTCAACCTTTGTACATATGTCATGCATTAAGAGGTGCATATGTGCTATACACCATCATTAGTGTCATCATATCTGATAGCAAGCCAGGGAGCTATCAGACTGCTACACATGTAATGTACAGTATGGGTAATATTTGACATTACCAGGACATTCCGTGGTCGTTTGTACAGTACTAAGGTCTGTGTAACTATGGTGAATGTTGACAGTGTGTGTATTGTTAACATGTTCTTTAGCCTGTGTACAGACTATGGTAGATGTCATTGTTATAGGTCCCATCCTATCTCATGTTACATGCTGCTTCACTGTATGTTACCATATTGGTTTACATGTTTGTAAGGCCATACACACACATGTCCCATACCACAGACAGACAGCAGACCACACAGTGTAGCAGCCCAGTATATGTAGGGTTAGTCTGTGAGTGGCACATATGAGGATGGTGTTGAACAGATAGTCCATATGCTGTACTTTTATGCTAGCTTACCATATGTGGCTGTGTTCACATTGGATGTGGTTATGCACTTTCACACAGGTATATCTTACCCTGTGGTGTGACATGCCTGCAGAGCCTGCTATATATGCAGGTACATGTGCATTCCCCCATAGGAGATGTTGGCCAATGTTGACCCAGTCTGCCTGTAGCCTGCACAGTGCATTGTTACATGTCTAGCAGTGTAGTGTACTTATCCAGTGAGATGTCATGTGGAGATACTTGCCGGATGTACTGTTGCAGGATCTCCCTTAATAGTCCTGTATGTCAGACAGGGCAGTGGGATGCTGCACAGATGTATGTCACTATCTAATGGGTAGTATGTGGCCATGGCACCCCTGTACCAGCAGTTATTATGTGTCAGGCCAGACAGGGGTGTGTGACTGCATAACCTGTGGTGGCATATGTATACCAGTTGTTATGTGTTATACCCATCTATATGGCTGTTAACATCTATATTGTCATGCATGGTACACATATTTAGCACTAAGAGATTCTGTGTATACCTCCAGACTGTAAAGAGTGTTGTAGAATGTCCACATATATTGGCCAATATCTGTGCTGCAGTCCACGGGGGGCATTACATGCTAGCAGTGGTACTTTACCAGGATGTCCTTAGGATTTCTGTCAGTAGCAAATGGCACACATGTGGAAAGCAGATGTGACCTCCTATACACACCATGTCTGTGAAGACAATACCAGTAACAATAGCAATAGTCTACTAATGTACCTGCTATACATACCTGACATCCACTTGCACTACGTCTTTGGGACTATAGGGGCTGGGGTAGGTCTACACTCTGTGTCCAGGACATATGGTGAGAACATCTGTACATATAATCATCCAGATATATATATATATATATATATATATATATATATATGATTACACATATACATATCAACATATACAGATGGGTATGTATATGTACATAGATATACATATACACACCCAGATATATACATATACAGAACAATATATGTCTACACAGTTACAGATACATATGCACATAAACGTATGTCTATCTACAGATATATCGACAGTAGTAGGTATATCAGTATAGATATGTATACACATATAGTCATAAATATCTATATATGTATACCGACATAACTAAGCATATCTGTACACATAGGATGTGCATACATATATAGCTATATACACATATCTATATGTATATAAACGTATACCTCTCTCTCTCTATATATATATATATATCTATATATATATATATATATATATATATATATATATATATATATATATACACAGATGTATAGATACATACATGCATAGATATGTACACATATGTACATATGAAGTGGTGGAAGTGGTGTACACATGGTCATGTATATGTAGCACTATACAGATGTGTATACAGACATATGTGGGTGTATACCTGTGTATGTACATGTACACATCTATACACCTATATGTATACAACCATATACCTGTCTTGAGTAAACGTTATGGTTGTGTATACCCTCCCACATGTATCCCACCATATGCATCTGCTATGTGACATTATGATAAAACAACATATGTGATGCAACAGTAATATTAATGACAAGGACTACACAATCTAGGACATAAAAGCAAGTGTTCAATACCACTCAATTTGGGTAATGACAGCTATATTGGTAACAAAACAGCTGTCCCCACAGTGGTCATGGCCTAGCGGTCATGTGTTTTGGCTTCAGTGTAAAGGACCCTGAGTTCATGACCTGCAAGGGCTGCTCATTTTGTTGCTTGCCAGAACAAGGTCTTTTGGATACAGAGTGGTTAATGCAGTGTTAGTGCAATGTAGGCCACACACTTCAGTATCATGACATTGCTAGGTAGGGGTCTAGTCCCAGTGTTGGCAAGTAACAGTGTGCATGTATTTGGTTGGGTCTACATCAGGTTGCAGGGTATACACGCCTCAGTGGGCCACCTGTCCATGTGGCACAGGCAATACCTGGTATAGTAACCTGTGAAATGTGTTCGACTGTACCCCAGATATGTCACTGCCATGGTGTAGGCACAGTGGAATACCCTGTTGTGCAATATGACTGCAGACCATCCTCGTGCTGACACATGTACACTTACAACAAACATGCATATCAGTTTAGAGACCACAACCAAGCAGTGTTACTAACAGCTAGAAGGCATCATTGCTGGATGGCTACACTACCTGCCAATTATGCCTCACAGTCTATACCCTACAACATGTTACACTGCAGGACTATGGTACACTGGTGTACAGTCACCCTGTGCATCAGAACCATATCAGCATGTCCCTGCATTGATGGTATGGATGACAGGGATGGGGCACAGGTATCATCATATGCACAGGGTGTGGTGTTGGTCTGCCAGAGGCCAAGGCTGGGCCATATATTTGACACCATGTGTGTGGATGAGGGATGTATTCTGGGGAGCTGGCTGAGGTGATGTGGTGTGTGTAGGTATGAGGTGCCCTAGGTGTGTTTGCATAGTGTGATGGGTATGCATGCACACAGTTCTGCCTTGTGGCTGCCCTACACCGGTGTTTATGGACAGCTTTAGACCATACCTGGCAGGGTGTGCAGTTCACTACCTCTGGCCACGGACACGTGGACTGTGCCTGCCTGGGGTTCCACGGGCATGTGCAGGTACAGGCATTGAAGTACTACTCTCACCTGCTGATGACATTTGTCTGCTGGTACCACACCCTCCTGGGACTGGCCAGGACCACATGCACGTGGCCTGCTGTGGTGTGGTGTGGACAGCACACCCCCCTGTACTGCCGGGGCTGCTACTGCCACTACGGGAGCCCCTTGATATCTTAGCATGCCCACTCTGAGTGCCAGCTGTTGGTGTTGCTGGGCCATGTCCACGTGTGTGTCGCAGCACCCCACCACATGTCGAAGCACGGACACACCACGGCTGATGAGGGCCATCAGCTCATTATGCTGTCTATCTGCTTGCTTGTTAGAAGCACGGATGACAGATGTTACTTTATGGAGGTTGTCACCTACAGTAGCAAGTGCAGCCCTCTGCAGCTTAAGGCCCTGTCTGGTGTAACACTCAATATGTGCCTGCACCGCCATTACAGCCTGGAATATGCATCTGCTGGTTGCAGCTATGTTGCCTATGCCAGGGGCAAGGTGTCCAGTGGCCCTACCACGAGCACCCTGGGACTTCCGCCTTGTGGTAGCCTGCCGGACATATGGCTATGCCTGCTGTGACTGGACACAGTAGGCTTGGTTACCACACTTTCCCGTGCACTGCCACTGAATGCCAGCTGTCCCTCTGATATGGCTACTGGTGCTGGGGTGTGTATAGGCACTGTAACTGTGTGCGGGGGTGGGGTGGCTAAAAGGGGGGTGTCAAATGTTGGCACAGTGTCGGCCCCTGACAACCCCACCTGTGCTTCACCATTATCATCATCATCATCATCGGTGTCTGTATGGACACCTACTTCAGATTGGGTGCAGGAGGGACCCTGACCTACCTCGCCACCTGTGGGGGAAAACAATAACCGCACTTTAAAAAATTGTACAGCATTGCTTAACAGTACACACACACACACACGCACACACACACACACGCACACGCACACGCACACGCACACACACACACACACACACACACACACACACACACACACACACATCTCTGTACTACCTACCTGTCCATGCCTTTACAGACAGCCCCACGTACATGTCCATGTGTTACCCCATCCTACATCACACTTGTTAACATACACACATTGCTACCACTCATTAACATCACAGTCCTCTAAATGTCCACACAAACAGCCACAACACAAGGCCTGTTGCTACATTACCTGCCTGACCTGCGTGTAGTGGTGTAACATGGCCTCAATGCTGTCATTTGGTATGCACCCTCTGTATGGCCGTAATGATGTGCATGTTCCCTATATGTGTGGGCTACTATGTTGTAGCCATAATAATTCCCACTGGTGTGTCATGTGTATGTAATGCTCAGTACATGTCCGATATGCTGCTCTGTCAGCCCATCAAGTGTCAGCTTTAATATGTGGATACACTCCCTGGTGTTGACTATTACTTCCCCAATGCATCTGTAGAGCTGCATACATGGGCTGTAAGTGACCTCTCTAATGATAGCAATATTAAGTTTGTACCTGGGGTCTACCTTTCCTCTGGATGCCTGATCCAAGCTACAGGCCATATTATACTATTTGCTGTCCTGTGAGTACATGACAGGTATTCCTGATGTGCAATGTGGCACTCCATGTCCATGTACTGCACAATCCCATAAGGGGATACAGCCATATGAACACGCCACAATCACACATGCATACATGGCCACAGACACAAACATGCACACATGCATCAGACATGCATCTATTTCCCACCACTTCACCAGAGTGACAATGCAGGCAAAATAACTAACCACCAGGATGCAGAGACACAAACACACACACATATACACACACACACACAGACACATATACAGGTGAGGATGCACAATGATCGTACACACAGTCCTCCATTTACTCATCTGCCAACATGCAGAACATATGGTACAGAACAGCATGCAGTTCAGCTATACTCACACCATACTAGCAGCGGTATACATGTGTATGATGCATGAGCTGTGACTAGGTGATGCCCCTTCACCTGGATACCTCTGCACCCATGTACACATTATTGCTGCGCACCTGTTCTGCACCCTGCCATGTACTGGGCACCACAACTCACAGGTGTCCAACCCATTGCTGAATGTGTAGTACCCTGTCAGTTATGACAGCTGTACCTCTCACAGCCCCTATGTGTTTCAGCAACACATACCTAGGATGATATGTGGACTGTTGTCATTGGTGAATCCCGGATGCCTGATTTACAGCTGTCAACATCAACAGACCATGTATGGCCACTGCAGAAATGCTTACACTGACAACCATCAGAGAATACCATGGCTATGGGGGGTGTACACACCTTTATTGCTTTTACACACACATCCATGATCTGGCATGGGACCACAGCACTGCAGATCTTAGCTGTGCACACACACCCGGTATGTAACATATGTCCTGTACATTCACATGCAGTGTCTACAGATTGTGGTAGGTGTGCGGCTGCTGACCACAATGCATACACACCATGTGGGGATGTGTGTGCACACCCTTATCATGACGGTTTGTCACACCTCTTTTTGTATGTACTACAGCAGTCACTGATCATGGCAGGGGTATACTAGCATGGGCCTTCCACAATTGCCAGTGTATGTTCAGCCTACCCTACACATGTCCCCATATTCTGCATGATGCAAAGTCCACTCATGTGCACATCCCATGGTTTTCACACAATGCCGTCACTATTGCAGTGTGGGTAGGGTTACGGCTGCCACAGGTCCTGGACCTGACTATATACAGATAGAAGAAAAAATCAGAGCCAGCAAACGGTGACTGAATAAAATTGTAACAAAATCACAACAAATTGTAACAAAAACAGACCGGTTTCGGCTGGCAAAGCACAGCCTTCTTCAGTGTACAAAAAATACATGAATTACAATAGCTGCATATATACAGATAGCCAAAATCCTATTGGCTGAAAATTATAGATGTTCATTAAGTCCAGGTGGGAACAACCCACCCAGTCTAATGATCCATTTCTTTTCTTTTGCATTTAATATAGAATGCCATTCAGATTTGTGAGCCCTGTTCCCTAGAATCATGTCAATGACAATAAAGTTAAACTTGCTAGTGGAATGTACTAATGTGTGTTTGTAAAGAGCATTGTGTATCTTTTTTTGTTTGATATTACTTAAGTGCTCAGAAATACGAATTCTCAGAGGTCTGGACGTTTGTCCAACATAAAAAGCACCACAATTGCAAGAGGCTAAATAGATAATCCAGTCACTGGAACAGTTAGAAAAAACCTTAGGTCAAAGACTTGTGAACAATTACGACTGGAGAATTCTTTGGACTTATAAATATGCTTGCAGTTGTTACAATGTCCACATGGAAAGCAGCCATGAACCGGTTCTCCTGTTAGTGTCATTTGTGTCAAATCATGTGATTTATTATCACTGTGTTTATAATGATTAAAGAAGGAGTTGAGATTCCTCCCTTTCCTATAGGAAAAAAGACAATTTTCAGGGATAATGCCGTTAATCTCCATGTCGCATTGTAAGATGTTCCAATGTCTCCTTACACTTTCAATAAGACGGTTGGAATTGCGAGCAAATGTGGTTGTAAATCTAAGAGGTTGGCCGGATGAATTGGCATGTGTCTTGTATGTCAATAAGTCAGTTCTGGGCAAAGAACTAACCTTATTGCTGGCCATGATAATATTGCCATTTTTATAACCCCGAGATTTAAATCTATTAGTTATATCTGATTTGTGCTTCAAGTAAGTGCTTTCGTCTGAACAAATACGTTTAGCACGTATAAATTGTGACTTCGGAATGTTCCGTGCTATATGGGGTGGATGATAGCTAGAAGCATGCAGAATAGTGTTGTATTCTGGAAACTTCCTGTATATCTCAGTGGATAAGGTATGATCAGGTGCTCTCTGAATTGCAATGTCCAAAAATGTGATAGTTTCTTTGTCATAGTTGATAGTGAAATGTAAGCCCCAAACATTGTCATTTAAGTATGTTACAAATTCCAATAAAGAACTTTCATCCCCCCTCCAAACTAGCCAAACATCATCAAGATACCGTCTCCATATGTCAATTTCTGTCAAGAATGTGTTCCTGTGTGCATCATAAATTATATTTTTCTCAACAAATGCCATAAAGAGATCAGCATATATGGGGGCAAAGGATGCCCCCATAGCTGTCCCTTTGGTTTGCCAAAAACATTGTTCTTTATAATAAAAAACATTGCTAGTAAGGACATATTGTGCTAAGTCTACCAAAAAGTTATTGAAGTCAGAACTATACAAGTTTGAGACTTCAAGCCAATAAGCCAGGGCATGCAGCCCATCCTGGTGTGGAATATTGGTATATAAAGCACTTACGTCCAAGGAACATAGAAACCAATCTGGTTCAAGCTGAGTGTCAGAGATAATCTGTAAGAAGTTTGTTGTATCCTGTAAACGTGATCGAATGTTAGATAGCAAGGGCTTGAGGTGCTTGGTCAAAAATAAAGAAAGGGGTTCTGTAATATATCCCCTACCCGATACAATGGGTCTACCAGGTGGGTGAGACAAATCTTTATGAATTTTCGGCAAGAAGTATATATATTGATTTGTGGGATCATGAACCAAAAGTTGATCCATGATATCATTAGTAATAATGGCCTCATCCCTTGCTTGCCGTAAATATGTCTCAATTTGTTTGCTGAACATCTTGGTTGGATCGATAACCATATGTGAATAATATCTTTGGTCATTAAGTTGTCGCAAGGCCTCCTTGTCATAATCGGCCCAATCTAATACAACCACAGCACCACCTTTATCAGCTGTAATGATAACAATTTCCCTATTGTTTTGAAGTCCAAGGATAGCTTGTTTTTCATCAAATGATAAGTTATTATGTTTTAATGAAATATCAGAACCCAAAAAATGCAAGTCCTTAAGCACACTATTCTGAAACTGCAATACCATTTGATGCATAGGTGGAGAAAAGTTAGATCTGTGATATATAAATCTATCATGATTGTAAGTAGCATCATTATCACCAAAAAACAGCTTCAAATTTAACAAACGACAAAAATTCACAACATCCTGTGCAAAAGATTCCTCTGACACAGTAAAGCCTGGAATAAAAGTGAGTCCTTTATTCAAAATTCTCAACTGAATGGGAGACAGTTCGAAACCTGATAAGTTTAAAACATTATGACATAAATTTGTCATTTCGCCAAAGCAATGTTCAGAAGGCCCTGAATGTTCTCTATTTCTACGGTGTTTCCATCCTCCCCGCCTGGTTTTAGGCCTAAAGGGGTGGACCTTGGAGTTCTTTTTGGGGTAGGTGACTCTGAGACTGTTGTGACTTCATTTTCTGTGCATGATGAAGTGTCCTCAAAAGAGGATGTAGTCTCAGTCTCCTGCCTTTTTAATATTGATCTAGGCCGTTTCCTTTTATTGGTAGATTTAAAAGGAATAGGCAAAAACCTAACATGTTTGGAGCTAAAGATAAATGGATTGCCCCTGTTGTAATCTTCCTGGTCCCTAGTGAACTTTTTTGTTTTTCTGGATTTAAGTTCAGTGTCTAACTTGCATAAGTCAGAGGCCACCTTGTTTAATAGTGTCTTAAAAATGGTTCCTTCTCATAAGTTTCCAGTTTGTTGACCAGAATATTGATTTCGTCTAATTCTTTATCAATGGCTCTGTTGTGGAACTTAAATAACTCAACAACAAAAGCCATGGTTGTTTCTTCTTGTATTTTGTTCCATTGTGAATTAAGTTCCTCATCTGCATTAGTAACATGGGGGATGGTGCGAACACGCAATCCCCTGGGGGTAATTCCTGCAGTCTGGTAAGTCTTGAATAGCTTACTATGCCAAATATTAGATCTAAGTGATCTAAGATGCTTATTTAAATTTTCAAAAAGTGATCCACAAATGGATTCCGAGCCAACCAAATCAGACCCAACAGTGTTCCCTGTAGAAGACCCTAGTCCAAAGACTTCAAGGTCCTCTCTGTCAGCAACCAGCCCTCGAATAAAGCTGGAAAAGTCCATGGTTCAAAAAGATATTGGTCAAATGACCCAAAAGAAAGAGACAATGCAACAAATAAAGCTGATGTACCGACAATAATGGCAAAAAAACAACCACGTCAGTTAGCTCAAAGGTATAAAAGGACCATAACAGTAAACAATGTCAAAAAGACATAACTGCGTCCAATTATTTAATATAAAGTTGTGGAACACAAGAAAAAAAGGTCCTGGTTGGTTTATGAAATATCAATATAATTCCAATAACATAGACTGGTCAGCAAACTGAATAATAAGACACCTGCTTGCAAGTGACACTGAACCAGCCCAAAAAGTTATAAATAATGATCAAATCTAATAAGATGGTACCATATAGATTACAATTATAGACCATGAGAGTCAACAGGACCAAAAAAATTTTTGATGTAAAACTAGAAGATGTATGTATACATATGGGAAACTGGACAATATGTACAATATATGTTACAACAATAATAAGATGTTATAAAAATCTGTTGTCATACCTAAACATAGCACAAGGGTAAAGCTCTTATTAATATAAGACCTATCACATATGAATAAATGAAACAAGAGAAAATAATGAGGGACTGATCAGACCCACTGAAATAGAGGAAAATATAATATACTATAATAAATGTATACACCAAGATTTGACTTGGAATCAAATGAACACTTGCTGAAACGAAAATGACAATGAGCCTATGTATATATAGATATAATAATAATAATTACTAAATATCCATATATACTACAATAGTAATAAAAACTATTATGTTGCAAAAATATAAATGACCAATTGGTTTGAATGTTTGAATAACCAAATTTTTAAATTGGTCAGTGAACCAATATCTAATAAAGACTCTATATTTTTGAAAACAAAACAATGATGCAGTAGCAAAAAATCAGAATTATGTACAAAACATAAATACAAAGATCATAATCTCTAGCAAGTTGAAAAAGAATATCTTCAATGTTGTAAAACATTTGAACATAATGTTGTCCCATACAATCACAAAGCCATATATGCACTACATAACCCAGATCTAAATCTTGATACACGAATGATAGAAAAGACACATGCCATGTAGTTATCCCATATAAGATCCGGCTGATGATAGTCTAGTAAGAGCCAGAAATGCATTCAATGGTATATACAAAATATTTCTTGCATTGTAGGCCCATATAACCTCAAGCATAATAAAAGTGGCAATATTATCATGGCCAGCAATAAGGTTAGTTCTTTGCCCAGAACTGACTTATTGACATACAAGACACATGCCAATTCATCCGGCCAACCTCTTAGATTTACAACCACATTTGCTCGCAATTCCAACCGTCTTATTGAAAGTGTAAGGAGACATTGGAACATCTTACAATGCGACATGGAGATTAACGGCATTATCCCTGAAAATTGTCTTTTTTCCTATAGGAAAGGGAGGAATCTCAACTCCTTCTTTAATCATTATAAACACAGTGATAATAAATCACATGATTTGACACAAATGACACTAACAGGAGAACCGGTTCATGGCTGCTTTCCATGTGGACATTGTAACAACTGCAAGCATATTTATAAGTCCAAAGAATTCTCTAGTCGTTATTGTTCACAAGTCTTTGACCTAAGGTTTTTTTCTAACTGTTCCAGTGACTGGATTATCTATTTAGCCTCTTGCAATTGTGGTGCTTTTTATGTTGGACAAACGTCCAGACCTCTGAGAATTCGTATTTCTGAGCACTTAAGTAATATCAAACAAAAAAGATACACAATGCTCTTTACAAACACACATTAGTACATTCCACTAGCAAGTTTAACTTTATTGTCATTGACATGATTCTAGGGAGCAGGGCTCACAAATCTGAATGGCATTCTATATTAAATGCAAAAGAAAAGAAATGGATCATTAGACTGGGTGGGTTGTTCCCACCTGGACTTAATGAACATCTATCATTTTCAGCCAATAGGATTTTGGCTATCTGTATATATGCAGCTATTGTAATTCATGTATTTTTTGTACACTGAAGAAGGCTGTGCTTTGCCAGCCGAAACCGGTCTATTTTTGTTACAATATGTTGCGATTTTGTTTAATACAATTTTATTCAGTCACCGTTTGCTGGCTCTGATTTTTTGTTCCTGATTGTTTGCGTTTCTTGAGCCTTGCAATTGCTGCCGTGCAGGAGGTTTCTTTTTTCATATATACAGATAGAGCCATTCCTACCATCCTTAGGATCTCTGCTGCAGTGCACTGGTGTTTCATGCTGAGCCCCCCCCCCCAGCATTTATGCAGATGCATGAGAGGTCAGCCCGACACATATGTGTCAGCTTGCAGTGTCCCATAAACTGCACACCACATGTTGCAGCTTAGACCTAGCTGATAATGTGGACTAGTGCAATGCCGTATACCATAGTGTATTTCAGCAGCAGTTGGCATTGCCCTACAGGTATGTACACTGGTGTTGCACTGTATATGGTTGTTGTCCAGAACATGTCGCTACTGTAGGTCATATCTACCAGCAGTATGTTATCCCCTGTGGACACATTCTGCAATGACAGGATGTTAGTTGTCATGAAGGTGTGTGACATATCCTTTCAATACCCCATCATGTTCGCCCCTGTGAGACCATGCATTTCACAGCAACAATACATGCACATGTACAGCATGCATTCAGGGTAAGTGTGCTAGATGTGTGCATGGAATATTACATCACCATTACATGTCCGGTGTGTTGGCATGCATCTACATAAGACATACTCACCAGCTTCAGGCTGCTGCCTTGCTGTTACCCCGGAGGGATCTACATAAGTGGGTGAGAGATGCAATGTCAGTGCCCAAACCTGTGGCACTGCTACAGGCTGTGTGCAGTACTACCATACATCTACTGTAAATTCACACAATACTACCAGATGTGGTAGTATTGTGTGAATTTTTTATTTTATTTTTATTTTTTTATTTAACATTTGTTGACCGGGAATGTCCGACTAGGTTCCACAGAGCCTGTTTTCAGCAGAGGCCCGGGGAGAAATGCTCCAGATGCATGTCTTTGGAATGTGGGAGGAAACCGGAGTACCTGGAGGAAACCCACGCAAACACAGGGAGAACATGCAAACTCCACACAGAAGACACCCCAGCCGAGAATCGAACCGGGGAACCTCTTGCTGTGAGGTGACAATGTTAACCGCTGCACCAATACTGCCACATCTGGACATCTGTTTATCACTACAATACAGCAACACAATATTTGTATAACATATCAGATATGCATGATCTACATGTACCACAGTGGATATTTACACAACAGTGGACTACTGATGTGCCCTTTGTCCTTACCTGCATGACCCTTGGCTGTTGTGTGGGTGACACCAACCTCCACAAAGGGGTCCAGTGGTTGAAGGTGTTCAGGATGGGCAGGTGCCACAAGGCTGGCCAGGAGCTCCTCCACACATGTCGGGGGGGGGGATGGATGGCATGGCACACCCCTGTCGCAAGGTGATTCCCCCCGGACTGCGGCAGCATGCTGACGGGCATTGCAAAGCAGGTCACTGCAATGATGCTGGACCTGCTCATAACTGCAGTTATGCAGGCTGACATCATTGACCCTGTGGACGAGATCGTTCCACAGGGTGGTCCACTCCTGCTGTTCCTGTGCTGTCCTGCCAAACAGGACCTGGTAGTGCAGTACCAGGTGGTTTATTATTACGTCGTTCTCCTCTGTAGAATATGCTGGGAGCTGGATGTGTGCCATCGTGCCTGAAAAACATGAGGATGGGAACAGGCCTGAACGACTCATATGGCAAGGTTACCACAGTTCATAATACACATCTTTGTCACCCCCCCAACCATATCAGCTTCAACAGACTATACACACCACTCATTAGGTATGGCTACAGCTTAACTACTGTTTGGACAGATTGTGTAGTGTACCACACCTTTTGCTATATGATTGTAGCCATGTCCCCTGCATGGACACTAACATTGCCGGCCTGTTACAGACTATTCACTTGCATGCCATTGTCAGGGCCACTATGGCTACATATATGCCAGTGGTATGGCTGCTCTGAGATTGCTGCACATCTGACAGTCTGTGTTATAGAGGGGTTTTATGCATGCTGTTGGACATGTACCAGGATTGTGTAGACTATTACTACCAACATATTTACTATGACAGTGACACAATAACATGAATATGTTCCATTGGCCAGCTGATCCACCTCTCCACACCCATCTGACCAGGATACCTGGCCACATCACATGTGTGTGCAAACCTGTGGCCTCCTCGTGTACTGTTACAGCCACACCATCAGGTGGAACCACCCAAGGGATGTTGGCCCACCCCTCTCTGGCACACACCAACATGTCCCTGTCCGCTGAGCTCAGGTCTAGGGTCTGTTCCATACCAGACTCCACAGACACATGAGGGATGTGCTACATCTGTCTGAGGCACCCATTACACATTCACATGGCCAACATGCTCCTCCTGCTCAGCCACCAGACCTGGCACCTTCAGGACATGGACTGCTGTTCTGAGTGGGAGTTGATGGGAACCTTGTTCCCATTGTGCCCATATTGGGGACCATGGGGGGGGTCCACATCACAGACCACACACACCATCCACGGTGTTTACCCATCACATGTGTCACATACCACCCCTGTAGACAATCCTCTATATCTACCAATCCTGACCACCTCCCCGTATGTATCTGCCATACTTCCCCATATTCCCATTGCATACTTCACAGGCAGGGGCAATGTGGTGCTAGGACAGGACGAACATGTGACATACCCATCCATGGTGCACACACTGCCAGCTGTAGATATCTGTCTGTATTGCTATGTGTACTGCTGCCTTGCACATAGCACACATCACTGTGGTAGTGATATAGGGGACATGTCTTATCATACATATCTGTTTATGTGTATGTTTGTACAGATGTCGACATTTGCATATCGGTATTTATCTATATGTGTGTAGATATATATGACTTCATATATATATGTGCACATATATATGTCTACACATGGGTATATGTATATTTCTGGACATACATGCTGATATACATATATATCTTTAAATATTATATATGTGACATATGTACACATATGCATACCTATATGTGGGGTACATTCAGACATCAGCTCCACAGTCTCACAACACCTTCCTGCACAGCTGCACTGTTCTGCCTTGCTACAACACAGACAGGCGCCACATATGGACACAGCCTGACATTAGGGTCATATATGTAGGACCTGATTGCAGGTAACCCTATTACACAGCTATGGCATTCCGGCATGGTACATTACAAATTCACCTGAGTATCCTGCCACTGGTGGGCCGTGGCTCCCACATGTCCATCATAATGGCATTACTTCCACCACCAGCTATTGGCCACATAATATACATACTTCCCATTACACTACACACACTATGATGGCTTACATCTTGTCTGTCAGTGCTGACCTGCACAGTTAACTGCTATGACCCACTACACACAGGGAGAGACACTATTTTCCATAGCAGTTGTTCAGTTGAAGATCATCACAACAACATCTGATGGCACATATGAATCATTCCACATCATCTATCCCATTATGATGGACCTGGTACTATATTCTATTACGTGTAAATATACCTCACATACCTGTTGTGGGAATGATCTCTTGTTGAATGACAGCTGGCAAAATGCCTGTGACGTCAGCTTTTTCTTTGAAGAGCTTTGTCTTTCTCTTTCTCTCTCTCTCTCCGATCTTCTCTCTTCTCTCTTCTCTCTCTCTCTCTCTCTCTCTCGTAAATGGACTGAGCTGCTTTGAATAGATTGCAGCCTGGCTTTAGTAAGTGATGCACATGATCAGGTGATGGCCTCTGCACCAGTCAGTGTCCTCCACTTCCTAACTGCATGCAGCTTGCTGTGTAGTACTTCCAATTACCACTGTCATGGCAAAAACCACCTACTATAAATCCCCACATCATGTGGGCGTGGTCCCTTTACATTTCCTTTGTGATGGACATCCTTCCTGTGTGTGGGCATCAGTGTTACAGACAGCAGGTAGCAATACCTCTTACAGGAGAACCGGCACACTCAGGGCAGCTACATATTTGTAGGAGGTTCAGGAACTACAGACAGAGTGTGAGTAGAGTTGTGTTATGCTTTGTATAGTACTGGTGTTACAGTGTGTGTGTGTGTGTGTGTGTGTGTGTGTGTGTGTGTGTGTGTGTGTGTGTGTGTGTACATACTAATTTACCTTGGAATGCAGTCTGTCTGCATAGCTCTCAACTGAGGGCCTATCCTCTTGGTGGCCAGAGGTGTGCCTATCATGTTTTGTCTGTCCACCACACAGGTGCTGTGTCTGGTGTCTGATATTTCACTGGCAGTGTGCGTGTTGAGTGCTATCAGTGCATGGCTACATCCATTTATGTTTCTAACCTCAATTCCCTGACTAAGGGTATGTTGCAGACTATCCTGTAACACCAGCGATTTGCTTAGTTTACGGCAACAGTTTTCCACATATGGGCCTGTATTCCAGCCTCTGTCCTCCACCTACATACCAAGCTTTGTACATATGACATGCTGTCAGGGGTTGTTCTGTAGTGGGCTGTGAGAATATCACACTGCCATTGCTGCCATCAGTCCACTGCTGTTGTATCCCCCAAACATACAGTGGGGCTGAGGCCATATATGTGTGGGCTTCACCTACACAATACATGTGTGCCCTTATGCACTCCAGAGGCCAGTGTATGTAACAGTAGTATATGGCTCTGTATTATTGAGTCTGGGGGGGGGTGCACCATAAATGACCTAGGCTGTTACAAAATGTGGGGGTATCATGGGTGAGCTGCCTTAAGGTATCTGGATGTACAGTACCATACACTTCACTTATATTTACATTACTTACATAAATTGTGTTAATGCAGGCCTACTGCCTCCTGCCATACAGACTGTATGCTTATGATGGTGTCAGTTATGGCTTGTTATGTAACAGTTATATCCCATTTGGTCAGCTGAAGTCTTTACCACCTAGTGATTTTGTACAGAGTGTAGATAGAGGCCGCTGAACTATACACCTGTGTTACTGTTGATAGTTTGGTATCCTGTGGCCCAGTCTGTCTTTACTATTGTATAATTTGAAGGGCTTGGCCTGGGCTGCAACAATTGTGAACCTTTCCAGACTACTGTATTAGTATAACTGTTTCACGGTTGCATTACTCTGTTTATATGTATGTCAGTGTCTGAACAGCTATAATACATGGCATATAAAACTGTAACAGTACACAAATAAAGGTTATCCATTTCAGCAAACCTGTGTGTGGTGTTTTATCCTATGACCTCTCTGTGGGCATATGTAGCAGGCAATGATTGTCATTTGTATGGGTGGCCGATACAGTGTCCAGTTGTTAAGTTGTTAACTGTAGGCATGATGGCTGTTCCACATAGCTCACAAAGCCAGTGTGCCGAACAGTCACAGCCCTTAAGGCTAAACAACACACCTGATACATTTGTAATAGGTGACTCTATCGTCAGGCACACTGACGTCCCGCTCACCAGGCTGAACAAGGAGAAGGTCATGGTGAGCTGCCTGTCGGGCGCTAGGATCCGCCACATAACACAAGCACTCAGGTCACTCCAAGGAAAGTACAAATATGACTCAGTCATTGTCCATGCTGGTGTGAATGACTTGAGACGTACCTCCCTGGACTACATGAAAAGAGACATAGAGGAGCTCTCTGAGCATGTAGCCCAGGCCGGTATGACCCTGACCTTGAGTAGCATCTTACCCTCACCAAGAATGATGCCACAATATGAAGACAAGATGATCAATTTCAACAATTGGCTTAGGTATTGGTGTCATTCAAAGGGGATCCAATGCCTGTCAGCCTGGGATGACATGCTCGACAAGCCACAATGCTTCGCTAGGGATGGCTTGCACCTGTCACCCCTGGGCTTTCGGATATTGGCAAAGGCTCTTGCCACCCCTATAGTACCTTTTTAGGCAAGGCTCAAAAGACAAACCCACCTCCATAGGTATCACAAGGGATAAGAAACTAAGAGTAATGCTACTCAACGCCAGAAGTCTAAACCTCAAGATGCACGCACTCAAAACTCTCCTTAGCATGGAGAACATTGATATCTGTGCAGTAACAGAAACCTGGTTCAAGGCTCCCGAGAGCACCCCAGCACTACCAGGTTATACCTCATACCATGCTTTTCGGCCCCAAAACTTGGACCGAACCACAAAAGGAGGGGGAGTATCAATATTTGTCAAAGATACCCACACCTCCAGGTTGATGGCACAGCACGAAGCATCAGAGACTATCCATGTGCAACTAACAGTGGGTAAAACTGCCTTCCAGTTTATAGCCTGCTACAGACCACCCTCCCAAACCCAGGAACCCCACTCGGCCTTCCTGAGAACACTGGAAAATATGAAGGTCTCTCCAAACACCATTATATTGGGTGACTTCAACTACCCAAACATAGACTGGGAGCATTACTAGCTCCAACAACCTAGTCCAAAGGTTCCTAGAATTTATAAACTCAAATGCTATGGAACAACTTGTTACCACTCCCACATGAGGGGAAAACATACTGGACCTGATCATCACCAACATGGGGGCTCTATGCTCCAGACCAGAAGTGTATCCCTCACTGGTAAGATCAGACCATAAACTAATCTCACTGGATATTCACATCCCGACCCCACCCCCTGCCCAGAAAACCACAGTGAAAAACTTCTCTAAAGCAAATTTTACACTCCTCAAAACCGAGGTGGAATCCTTCAAAGCCCCCGGGCCTGTGGAAAATATGGCCCAGGCCACAGAATCCTTTATAAACGCATTCTATGAACACCTTCAGGAATGCATGGATCATGCAATCCCAAATAAAACCAAGACCCAATCCTCCAAAGGCAGGCGTCCTGTCTGGTGGACCCCAGCCATAAACAAACTATACAATAGAAGGAGGAAGCTACTACATGATAGAGCAAAATCCCAAAAAGGGAAGGCATCTCTGATCAGTATTAGCAAAAAACTACAGGCACTCATAAAATCGTCTAAGGCCAGCTTCGAGAGAAAAATTGCACAGGACACTAAGGATAATCACAAGGCTTTCTTTAGTTATGTTAGGAACCTGGGTGGGAATTCCCAGATATGCTCAGAATTAGTCCAAAATGATGAAAAATACACCGAACCCACAGACCTTGCCAACATCCTAGCTGACAGGTTCAGCGCAAATTTCTCCCCTCCCACCAAAGGGCAAATATCTATCCCAGCAGAGTGCTGCCCCTGACATCTCAGATGCTCAGGTAAGAGCCCTCTCCAAAGCAAAAACACAGCATCAATGGGACCAGATGGTGTCCCGGCTCGTCCTACATGAACTCCAAGAAGAGCTAAACCCAAACATAAAACTACTGTTCAATCTCAGCCTTACTACAGGATATGTACCCAAAGAGTGGCGTACAGCAACAGTGGTCCCTCTCCACAAAGGTAGTGCCTCAACGGATCCTGGAAACTATTGCCCCATAAGCCTGACTAGCTTGGCCTGCAAAGCTATGGAAAGGATCATCATGGACCTCATAAATAAAGATATTGGGGACCTACAGACACTGGATCCTACCCAGTTCAGCTTTGTTAAGGGCAGATCCTGCCTCTTAAACCTGGTCAATTTCTTTGAAACAGTCACCAAGGCCATTGACGAGGGGAAGGTGGTCCACACAGCCTACCTGGAGCTCGCAAAAGCCTTCGATACAATACCCCACTCGGGCATTATAGATAAGCTCACCAGCTTAAATATAAACCCCTATGTCACTAGATGGGTTGCAAACTGGCTCAAGGACAGAACCCACATGGTTAGAATTGCTGGAGCCACGTCAGACTCCAAACCAGTTACAAGTGGTGTCTCACAAGGCTCAGTCCTGGGACCTCTCTTGTTCGGTATATATTTCTCGGAGGTACAGGCCAACACGGAAGGACTGTGGCTGACCAAGTTCGCAGATGACTGCAAACTGGGCGCCATAATCAACTCTCCAGCTGACACAAACATCCTACAAAAGGGCCTCATAGAAACAGACAACTGGTGCCAGAGCCATGGCCTCAAGCTAAACACCAAAAAGTGTATAGTCATCCCCGTTGGCAAAAACAAAGTGCCCACAAATTACCATATAGGTGGTAATCCATTAAGAACGGAAGAAGTAATTGGGGACCTGGGGACCCAAGTTGATAGCAATCTCTCATTTGAAAACCACGTGGCCAAAGTGGTTAGAAAAACATTTTATATAGCCCACCTAATCATGAAGGGATTCACATCTAGATCAGGGGAGGTCATCGTGCCTCTTTACTCATCCCTCATCAGGCCCATAATTGAGTACAATGCCCCTTTTGGGATGTACTTTACCAGACACCTGCAGCAACTGGAAAGACCCCAAAAGTACCTCACCAAGAGGATCAAAGGGCTCAAACAGATGCCATATACTGCCCGGTTAAAGAAACTCCAGCTCTACTCAGTGGCATACCACCTGCTCAGAGGTGATCTGTGCCTGACGTATAAAGCCATGTCCAACCCGGAATTAATGGACATGCTGCACCTCCGAAAATCCAAATCCCATCGAGCTACGCGCTCGAGAGACTTGAACCTCAGCACTGAAATAAATAGGACATTCTGGAGGGACAGATTCATAACCCAGAGGCTCCCTTCACTCTGGAATAAAATCCCAGTCCAGGTTAGGCAGAGTCCCTCATTGACTCTGAGTGGATGGGAGATCGTAGGTTTACCCCGGGTATCACTTCTGTGTCACTGTTAGACAGAGGCACAGTATACTAACCTCGAAAAAGGGCATAGCAAAATTAATTTAAAATGGGTGGCGAAAGCCAAACACACTCTGGCTAGGCTTATAAATGCCCTAGGGCAGATAGCCTAGTATGAACCTATGGACCTATGAACCTATATTGTGTGCACCTTCTACATATGTAACTTACTGTACATATATCTGCGTGTGTATCTATATATATATATATATATATATATATATATATATATACATATATATATATATATGTATATGTATATATATATATAGATATATATATATATATATATATATATATATATGTATATATATATAGTTTTTATATATATATATATATATATATATATATATATAGATATGTATATGCAAAAACAATCCCAAACAGGAAGGAACAATGAGATAAATGTTCAGATATGCAAAAATGCAAGTAGATGGTGAATAATCCAATACGAATGCGTCAAAAAATGAACAGGTTTATTGTAAGGTAAGCGCTTTCACAGACATCACATCTGCTTCATCAGACCAAGAAGAACCTAAGCTAACAGAGTTCTTATATAGGTGGGTCATAAGACTTGTTAGTAATTATTCAATTAATCAATCAAGTTATTCCAATTGATGAAACAAAGAATGTGAAAATACAAACAATAATATAACAAAAAATATGTATATATACATCATTAAACTATCAAGTATAAAAGTTTATAAACATCAGTAGCTAAAAACTATAAATACATTGATAAAAATGTTAAAAACAACTGCTCAAAGAATATCAACGAAGTTTCCTGGCTTTGTGCACAGCTTTTATGTTATGGTAGTAATATGGACTTTAAGGGAAATTCTGAACAGTTTTTTGGGACCAAACAATGTGGTAGCTGTGCATAATGCAAACACATAGACCAGTCTCGATATTTTAAACATCCAGACACTGGTATTCTTTGGGAACTTAGAAATAACAGTACTTGTAATACAAGAAACATAGTCTATGTAGCTCACTGTATAACCTGTTTCAGTTTATGACCAACAGAACATTGCGTGAGCGCATCAGAGATCACTTTTATTGTTTTCATAGAAATCAAGATTACAGTGCAATAGCGAAGCACATGATGAAGAATGGTGTGCAACACACTTTTCTTTTTCAAGTCTTACATACACAAATAGAATCTTCACGTTCAGGAGACATGGTAAACTTAACTGCACAAGCTGAGTTACGCTGGATACTCAGGCTATCAGCCCACAAAGGGAGAGGTCTCAATGAGTCAGTCTCACTCAAACCACATTTGAAAGCCAGGAAACTTCGTTTGCATATCTGAACATTTATCTCATTGTTCCTTCCTGTTTGGGATTGTTTTTGCATCTCTTTGTTGTGGAGTCGTTGTTTCTTTGATATATATATATATCTATGTGTTTATCTGTATCTGCATATATGTGTCTGTGCATGTGTATCCTGGGGATGTTGATAGCTTCCATATTTTAAATTTCCTATGGGAGCCACACTGTACTGCATGATATGTTACCAATACCAGCCTGACATCACACAGGTGGGTTGTAGCACTGTTTACATGTTGTGCACATGTCATGTCAGGTCCTGCTTATGTGATCTGTAACACTTTAGTGTATTGCAGGGCAGACATGTTGGGCTGTGGTGGGGGGGGGGGCATGCCTATTTGTACATGAAATATATTGTTTGTGGCATCTTAACCTCATCAACGGTGCATGTGGACATATTTGTATTTGTCAATCTACCATTTTTATCTACAGATGTGTGGCTATGTATATATATATATATATATATATATATATATATATATATATATATATATATATATATACATCTATTGATATGTTGTATCTGTTTAGATATTACTATATTTACTCACACAAAATCCGCAGTGGTGGTGCTGCGGTAGCGTTGTCGCCTCGCAGTAAGACGCTGTCCGGTTCAATTCTCAGCTAGAGCGTCTTCTGCGTGGAGACATGCGTGAATGGGTGTATCTTCGTTGAAGGTTGTGCATCAGGGCTGGCAACTCGGCATGTAAAAATCAATTGTCAATCATTAGTGGACCGGAGTTGCGCTGTGGCGACCCCTAACCGGGAAAAGCCGAAAGACACAACAACAACTCACACAAATACATTTACTTGTTGGAATACATTTTCTGTACTCTTGAATGACTGGGCTGGTTGATATGTTTTGAATACATCAGGATTATGTATATCTGACATGGCTTAGTGGTAAATCACTTTACCTATGGTGTGTGGGGTTCTGTGTTTGAGCCTAGCACAGGCCATTTATTTTGTTGCTGAGCAGAACAAGGACCGTTGGATACAGAGTGGTTAAGGCACGTTTAGGCAGTTGTTAGCGAGTTTGCGCAAAGGTAAGCACTGCTAACCTGCCGTTACATCTGCTTACAAGGTGTTAGCTTCAGATTTGCTTAACCAGTGTAGTCATTGCTTACTGCCACACAAACAGGCTTAAGCCCGCTTACTATTGCTTACATATGCTTACTATTGCTTATTTGTGCTTAAACCTGCTTACTAGTGCCTTATTCAGTCTGACACTGATACTTCACGTGTGTATTTCTTGCAGTACTCCAGTTTATATATATATATATATATATATATATATATATATATATATATATATATATATATGTTATTTAGTGGGTTTTGCAACAAAACTATTGGTTATAACATGCTTTGCCATGTAAAATAGACTGTGCTACAGTGAGACTCAAACCAGGAATGCCTGCTCATTAGGCGGATGCTCTGCCCACTACACTATTGCTGTGCTGCTTCATTTGCATATTTCTTCCATAATGTCATACCCATGGATCCTTCCCCACACCCCGAGCTCCACATACACAGCAACCATCCATTCTCCAGTTGCTAGCCCAGCCATACCACACCTCCACACATTGCCCTCTCTTCACTTCTCGGTACTCATCCAGTATATTGTCTCGACCCAAGCTTCTTCAGGCTCTTCATCTGTTTAGTCCACGTACGTATGAGCTTTGCCTTGTTTGTCTTCTGATACAGGTGTAAACATCAATGTGACTCATAATTTTTGGTTCGTCCTGCCAGGGACAGTCCTGTTTTTGTGTCAAGATTAGACATAGCTGGTCTACACTGTTTCTCCCACTGGTAGCATCCTGCCAGGGGGTTGAGAAGCAGCGGTTTGCTCACACACCCGGCCAGCCTCATCTCCCGGTTCCGTGGAACCAACGTCCCAGGTTCGACATTCTGTGCATGAAGCACGCCCACATGCCCCCTCGACGTGCACCATTTTTTATTATTCTCTTAAGTATTATGCAAGACTACTGTTCTCACAGTATGATTGGACAGTCACTGTTTTTATGATGCACATAGACTGCTCAAAATAATGTATTTGAGCAATGTACAAATGGTTGCTCGTATTAATCTACATCATTACATACATTTCCTATACTGTTGAATGACTGTGCTGGGTGATATGTTTGTGATAGCAGCTGTATGTGTTTCTGCCATGGCTTAGTGGTAACTCGCTTTGGCTATAGTGTGCAGGGTCCGGGGTTTGCAAACTGGGAGCACAGATTATTTTGTTGTTGGGCAGGATGAGAGCTGTTGGCTACAGAGTGACTAAGGCACTTTTGAGCAATTGTAAGTGGGTTTGGGCTGGTTTGCGCAAGGATAAGTAATGCTAACCTCTGGTTATGGCTTCTTACACTGAGTTAGCTTCTACATTGCTTAACCAGTGTAGACATTCTTTACTGCCATGCAAACAGGCTTAACCCCGCTTACTGCTATTTAAAAGTGCTTACTCCCGCTTACCCCCATGCTACTTTCTGTATTTATTTTACATTTGTTGACCGGGAAAATCCAACTGGATGCTTATCGATTTTCAGCAGAGGGACCGGGGAGAAAAGCTCCACAGTAAAACTCAGCTAATCATTACAAGTAATACAGAGGTGTTCACATTCATAGAGAGTAACAGACTTAACATACCTAAGTAACAGATTATTCATGCTTAGTTTAAGTTAACATGTAGATATTATTCATGCTTCGTTCAAGTTTACATGTCAGGTATGACTGTTGACCAAGGTCAGTTTAAGGTGAAGTTAGATTCCAATTTAACAGTTCTGGATAGGATACACTCAGGTATTCAGGTTAAGGTTTAGTTATTCCATACCTGTGTGGTAGAGTAGAAGAGAATAGTGAAGGAGCGGGTAGGTAGGTAGAGGGGGAGACATTGTAACTGTATGTTAGGTAGTGGGAATAATTGGTAGGGGAGCAATAGGGAAGGTTTCAAGGATGTTGGGATATGTATGCGCGGTCGGTAAAGAGGTGTTAGTTTCAGTAGTTGATGTAGGGATATAGAGTGTAAGGTGGGGGGGGGGATTTAACCAGGTGGTGAGCATGTGCTGATCCAAGTGTGCTTGAAGTGTTCCTGCAAGTGCTAAATGTGTCCTTTGAGACAGCTGAGGTAATAGATGTGGGTAGGGAGTTCCAGATTCTGCCAATATAGTTGGGGAAGAGGGTGTCACCTAATTGTAACTTTAAACTTTAAAAGAAAAGAAAAAGGGGTTGATAGGGAAGTGGTGTTAAAGGGGCACAAAGAGGGAAAGACAGTAGGGGAAACAGACAGGGATGTGCAGGAAGGCTGAAGGGAAGGTCCACAGCTGGCCATTTCTTCTACAGTGACACTGAATTTGGAGTTAGATTTGGACACTCACACCCCTGGCTGGGGGTGAGGACAACAATAATAAGTTGCGATGCCAATTAGAATGGATTACATGCCTAAAGTGGGGAGTGGTAACCATGTGTTATTTGGTGTTATTTAGAGGGTTTTGCAACAACAAAATTGGTTATAACATGCTTTGCCATCTAAAATAGACTGTGCTGTAGTGAGACTCGTACCGGGAATGCCTGCTCATTAGGCGACTGCTCTGACTAATTCACACTATTGCTTACAGCCATAAGGAGGTCCGATTAGAACCACTACAGCCAACACCTGCATGCCTCGACTCATAATTTCATACCCATAGTTCCCCCCCACTCCTCTGCAGCACTCATCCTTTCTCTGGGTACAGGTCAGGTCTAACCACACCACTACACACTGCCCACTTTCCACTTCTCAGGACCCATCACGTACGTTGTCACGACCCATGAATCATCAGGCTTTCCCAACCTTGTAGTTCAAGTACATACACGCCCTGCCTTGATGAGTCTGTGTAATGACAGAAATCCAAATACCCAAGAATTTTTGAGTTGTCCCGCAAGGGACATTCTTGTCTTTGTTTCTAGATTAGGCTTATCAGGTCCACAGTGTTTTCACCACTGGTTGTATCCTGCCTGTGGTTTGGGAAGCAGTGGTTTGGTTACTTTGTTTGTTTGTTTGTATGTTTCACCTGTTTGGCTGGGGGGTAATGGTATGTGTTACACATATGTTGCTTGAGCCCCCTCAACCCCATTGGCAGTGCCTGTGGTCATATATGATATTCTTATGTGCTGTATAATATCATATATATATATATATATATATATATATATATATATATATATATATATATTATATATATGTGTGTGTGTGTGTGTGTGTGTATATATATATATATATATATATATATATATATATACACACACATATATATATATATATATATATATATATATATATATATATATATATATCTAATGATATATAGATGTATGGATGTCTGCATATGTATATATCTATATGTGGATATTTATATATGTATATATATATATATTTATATATATATATATATATTTATATATATATATATATATATATATGTATATATATACATACATATGTAATACAGAGTGGGAGAGGTATATATCTATTTTGTTATAGATATATATATATCCAGAAGCTCCCTTCACTCTGGAATAAAATCCCAGCCCAGGTTAGGCAGACTCCCTCACTGACTCTCTTCAAGAGGAATCTTGATGAGTGGATGGGAGATCGTAGGTTTACCTCGGGTATCACTTCTGTGTCACTGTTAGACAGAGGCACAGTATACTAACCTCGAAAAAGGGCATAGCAAAATTAATTTAAAATGGGTGGCGAAAGCCAAACACACTCTGGCTAGGAATTAAAAATAAATTGTAGAGTCTGCCACAAACCACAAAAAGTCCAGTATTAAATTCCACACGTTTTATTGAAGAAATAAAAAGGAGATGAGCGCTTTCGCGTGCTGCCTGCACGCTTCATCAGATCTAACATAATGAATTATTTAGAGCCTTATATACAAAAGTCTATTAGTTAATTAAACAAAATTGGTCAATTAAATACTTAACAATCAGTAAATCATTCATTTAAAGTGGCAAGTGCAAATGACGCTCAACCTATTTGTTTATAGAATAAATATAGACTCTTTAAAACCATCTTAAAAAATGTATTCAAAAAACATATAAGTATTAAACTGTAAACATATAAACTTTAAAACCAGTATCTTGTGATTGGGCATATTTAAATAAATAAGCTCATTAGAAGACAAATGCATTTACTAATGTATTTAAAATACGTTGCTTTCATAAATATGTTATAGCATATATTCACATTGAAAACACACAATATAAAACAATATATAATGTCAGTATGTATTAATATAGTATGACAGTTGTTATAAACCTAAATAAATGCATAATATATGGTATTCTGCAATAAAAAGAGCTTTAGTCATTAAAAAGAATAACTATTCTTTACATATGGTCACAATCATAAATAAACTAATGTGCAAAATGGGTGTATATATTTCATAAATATGATCATATATAATCCATGTGAAATATCATTTCATAAAAATTGGAGTCAAAATTCATCAAGACATGAAAGCTCAACCTATATGCATCAGTAGTATGATCAGAAGAACAAATAAATAAATAATAAAATGTGTAAAAGGGGTTATAAAACACACTAAAACTTTGTGCTATGGAAATACCTAGACTATTCACAATTAACAATTAAAATGATATGCATTTAATGCTCTAATAATTTAACTGGTTTCTAAAACAGGTTTCAAAGAAATGTGCTGATTTAGGCCTGGTGGTATGTGTGCCCTGGTTTTAAAAATCCATTGTAATTCCAGTCTCGCTAAATAATTCATGTTATCACCTTGTCTAATGCTGGGTGTCACAACCTGCAACACTCTGAAACTGAAAGTATATTCTGAGCAAATATTGATGTGTCTGGCTAACGCATTCTGGTCATTCTTTTTCCTGATGTCGTATATATGGTTGTATATTCTTTCTTTAAACTTCCTTTTAGTGAGACCTATATAAAATGCGTCGCATGATGCACAAGTGGCCAGGTATATCAAGTTCATGGTGTTGCAGTCAGTGTATATCTTTGGTTCAAATCTGTAGAGACCTGAGGGAAATTGATGTGTCTGTGTATCAGTAATATATTGGCACATACTACATTTCCCACAGGGAAAAGTACCTTTCTTACCTAGATTCATTTGTAGAGCATATTTGCTATTATTGTCATTAAAATTGAAAATTTTAGATTGACACTCTGGCTAGGCTTATAAATGCCCTAGGGCAGATAGCCTAGTATGAACCTATGAACCTATGAACCTATGAACCTATATATATATATATATATATATATATATATATATATATATATAT
Source organism: Protopterus annectens (assembly GCF_019279795.1). Taxonomy (NCBI): domain Eukaryota; kingdom Metazoa; phylum Chordata; order Ceratodontiformes; family Protopteridae; genus Protopterus; species Protopterus annectens. The sequence continues at coordinate 1,807,738,111 of NC_056726.1, read as the reverse complement.
ATATTTATATATTTACACACATACATACATACATACATACATGCATCTGCATGTATAGCTACATGTCCTGTAATGTTGAATGGTATTGCTAGATGCTATGTTTGTGAAAACGTCAGGATTATGTATATCTGCCATGGCTTTGTGGGAAATCACTTTGTGTATGTTGTTCATGGTCCTGGGTTCGAGCCTTGCAGAGGCTGTTTATTTTGTTGCTGGGCAGAACACAAGCCTTTGGATACAGAGTGATCAAGGCAGTTTAAAGCAGTTGTAAGCGGGGTGTGGGTGTTTGCGCGGAGGTAAACATTATTACCTTTCAGTCACACTTTCTTCTACTCAGTTAGCTTCCATATTGCTTAATCTGTGTAAGCAGTGCTTACCCCTATGCAGACACACTTAAACACGCTTACTAGTGCTTACATATGCTTACAACTGCTTATTTGTGCTTAAACCTGCTTAGTAGTGCCTTATTCAGTATGACACTGACACTTCATATGTGCATTCAGTGCAGTACTCTAGTTCATAATTATGTGTTATTTTGTGGATTTTGCTGCAACAATAGTGGTTATAATGTGCTTTGCCATGTAAAATAGACTGTGCTGCAGTGGGACTCAAACCGGGAATGCCTGCTCGTTAGGCGAATGCTCTGCCCAGTTCACACTATTGCTTACATCCACGAGGTAGTCCAATTAGAACCGCTCCATCCAACCCCGGCATGCCTTGGCCCCCCCCCCCCCCACTCCCCCTCCGCAGCAATCATCCTTTCTCTTGGTGCATGGTCCATCAGGCTTTCCCAACCTTGTAGTCCGAGAACATACGTGGCCTGCATTGACGAATCTGTATAATGCCGGGAATCCGAATATCCTACTTTTTTAGGTTGTCCCTCAAAGGAAGTTCCTGTCTATGTTTCTAGATTAGACTTAGCGGGTTCACAGTGTTTCTCCCACTGGTAGTATCCTGCCTTCCTGCCTGTGGTTTGGGAAGCAGTGGTTTGTTTACTTTGTGTGTTTGTTTGTATGTTTCATCTGTTTGGCTGTGGGGGGATATTGGTACGTGTAACATGTATGTTGATCGAGACCCCTCACCCCCATTGGTGGTGCCTGTGGTCATATATGTCATTCTTATGTGCTGTCTCATATCAGATAGTGCTGTATAATATAGATATATATCTGTGTATACACACATACACACACACACACACACACAATATATATATATATATATATATATATATATATATATATATATATATATATATATATATATATTGCTGTATATATATTATATCTAATGACATATAGATGTATGCATATGTCTATATCTGTATGTGGATATTTATATATATATATATATATATATATATATATATATATATATATATATATATGTATGTATGTCTTTATATGTATACATAAGTAATACAGAGAGGGAGAGGTATATATCTGTTTAGTTTTTTATATATATATATATATATATATATATATATATATATATATATATATATATATATATACACACATACATATATATACACACACACACACACATACACACACACACACACACACACACACACACACACACACACACACACACACACACACACACACACACACACACGCATACACACATACATCTACATATTTAGCTACATGTCCTGTAATGTTGAATGGTATTGCTGGATGCTATGTTTGTGGAAACGTCCGGGTTATGTATATTTGTGGTGGCTTAGTGGTAAATCATATTGCCTATGGTGTGCAGGCACCTGGGTTCGAGCCTTGCAGGGACTGTTTAGTTTGTTACTGGCCAGAATGTGGCCCGTTTGATATGGAGTGGTTGAAGCACTTTTACACAGTTGTCAGTGGGTTTGTGCGATGGTAAGCACTGCTAACGTCTGGTGACATCCATTTACACATGGTTAGCTTCACTATTGCTTACCCTGTGTGAGCGCTGCTTCCCATTGTGCAAACAGACTTGCACCTGCTTACTCATGCTTATTTATCCTTACTACTGCTCTATTTTTGACAGTAATAGTCTACTGATTCTTGGGGAGGTGGTGGATTTGGCAAGTGTATGGGGTTATCATTCATTTCACTGCTTGCTACTCCAGTTCACACATATATGTTATTTATTAGGTTATACAACTAAATATATTGATCATAACAGTAATTTAACATGGAAATGGAATGTACTGCAGTGGGACTCAAACTGGGATTGACTGCTTGTGAGGCGAACGCTCTGCCCACTACAATATTGCTGTACTGCTTCCTTTGCACATATCCTGCTTTATATCCTCCTTTTGCTATTTCAGCTACATTATCCGTAGCTAAGCGATGGGCACACCCGCGCACCTACTGTTAGCTGTAATCGGTGTTTTAAAAGATATAGATGGGTCTCTTCTTTTAATTTGTATGCCCTGTTGCTGTTGTACATGTGGGGGTATATTGGTGGGGATATGAGGACACCTGTGAGTGATCTCACTCATTTCTTCACAGCTTCTGTTGTTCAACATTGCAGGGGCATGTTTATTCTGAGAGCTCTGCTCTCAGACACGCCCCCTGCCCTCGTACATGCTCCGTGTAAGCCTAGGAGCTCGGCCAGAGTGCTTTCATTACTATGCATGATGTGCTGCCATCCTGCTCCTAAACGAGCGCTTCAGTGCAGGACTAAACTAGTCCTGCACAGAAGTTTAGTAAATCCATGGGTGACATCACAATGCCATTGAAAATCTATAGCATATAACCAAATTATCACTCAAAAAACTTAAAAGTTGCAAATAAATGGAGACCATATTTGATAATTCAAAAGCATCTCACTCATGAGTGGTGGGAAACTTCACCTTTTAACTTTGTTGATATTTTAATAAAGAATGTTAGACCATAGCAGTGTGGAAAGTTTACTCTGTATATTGAATTGTGTTATTTATTGTTTGTTTTGTTTTGTTTGTTTGTTTGTTTGATTATTAAGTGGATAAAGCACAGTAAGCCTAAATTCCTCTTTTCAAGGCTGACCTGAGACCAATTGTATGGTTAACTGACTCACTCTTACTCACACAGTACAGCAGTAGAGACTTTGGGAAACAAACCATAAAATGGAGCTTGCAGGCAGTTCATAGCCTTAACCTTCTGCTTTACATTCAGGTATTAATTTTAAGTAAGTTATCATTTTACACAAATATGTAGAGTCCTCACTATTTCATCTCTGTACTCTCCTGAAATGTCTGAAAATAGGCATCTATTCACCTAGTGTACTTGATTTGGTCCCTAAAGCAAATAAATACTTTAAAGAGTAATTTGATCATATAACAAAATGCCTTCCAGAGATGCAGTACATTTATGTGAAATAATTAATGGAAAGATGGAACAGACAGGAGCATCCTGAAAATTCAAAATGTAAAAGGGGTTAGGTGGTGACCTAATGGTTAAGGTGTTTGCCTTACAAATACAAGGTGCAGGGTTTGAGTTTCACAGGGGATAATTGACTAGGCCTAAAATGGCTTGCAAGGGCAGTTAGCCTAGTACTAACCTATGAACTATGAACTATACAAAAATCACTTACTTGAATAGGGACTTAAAGTCATTTTCTCCATATAGCATTAAGAAAAATTAATTATATGGAAAAATGATGTGAGACACACATATGTCCCTCTCACAAGGCTGGATAAGGAAAAGGTCACGTTCAGCTGCCTGTCAGGTGCTAAGATCTGCCATATCACACATGCACAAAGGTCTCTAAACAACAGGTGCTGTTATGACTCCGTCATAGTCCATGCGGTTGTTTGAGATGTACCTCTCTGGACTATATAGAGAGAGATGTGATTGAGCTCTAAGATTATGTGTCTCAGGCAGGTATGTCCCTAGCCTTAAGCAGCATTTTACCTTCACCTAGGATGATGCCTCACTACAAACAGAAAATGACTGACTTCAATAATTGGCTTAGTTTCTGGTGCCATTCTAAGGGGATCTGGTGTCTGTCAGCCTGGGATGACATGATCGACAGACCTCGATGCTTTGCCAGAGATGGTCTTCATCTGTCACCCTTGGGATTTTGGCTACTGGCTAAGTCTTTTGCCACCTTCATAGTTGCTTTTTAGGCAGTGTCTCAAGGACAAATTTCCCGATGTAAAAACTCCCTCAGGGTTATGCTGCTAAACGCTAAGAGTCTTAACATGAAACTACACTCACTGGAAGCAGTCCTTACCTTGGAAGAAGCAGACATTTATGCAGTCACAGAGACATGGTTCAAGGCTGTGGAGAGTACCACAGCCATAATGGGTTACACTTCCTTCCACACTTTCAGACCACAAACTGAAGACATGAAAACTAAAGGTGGCAGTGTATCAATATTCATACACCTCTAGATTGGCTAAACAGTATGATTCCCTGGTGATACTCCAGGTGTAATTGTTTGCAGGACACCTATTCAAGTCTTTGCCAGCTACAGGATCTTCTCCATGAATCAGGACACCCACTCTGCCTATTTGGATTTACTTGAGTCTATCAAGATACATCTAAACATCATGATTTTAGGAGACTTTAACTACCCATCCATTGACTGGGTAAATTACTTGTACTCAAACTCATTTGCCCAAAGGTTCCTTGACTTCATTAACTCCTGTGTCCTGGACCAGCTGGTTGACACCCTCACAAGGGGTGCCAACATCCTGGATCTGGTGCTTACCAATATGGGACACCACTGTAGCACCCCCACTGTGAGAATTCCCTGGTGAGATCTGACCACAAATCAGTCTCATTCGAAGTAACTATCACACCTGACCACCCCCCTGAAAAAACTCCTCCAAAGCATATTATAACCTGTTATGGGGTGATATAAATGGGTCTATATTAAAAGCACAAACTTTTACTTACACAAACACCTAAATGCCGACATGTCTTCATCAAACTGCGAAAACATCGATCGTCCCAAAGCACGAAATCCAAAACGTTGAATCGTCATGGTTGGCCCTTCTGCGGTATAGCTCCGTAAGGTAAGTGTGCGATAGTTACGGACCTTAGGGTTAGGGTGCAGGTTAAGGTAAGTGCATAGATGGTAATGTATGTGAGATTTAGTGTAGGGTTTTGTTAAGTGTATGTGTGTGGATTATTTAGTTTGTTTGGGTATAGCTTCTTAAAGTAAGTGTGCGATAGTTACGGACCTTAGGGTTAGGGTGCAGGTTAAGCTAAGTGCATACATGGTGGTATATGCAAGATTTAGTGTAGGGTTAGAAGTAGGGTGTAGTTTAGGGTTAGAAGTAGGATTCTGGTTAGTGTATGCATGTGGTTTATTTAGTTTGTTTGTGTAGGTAGTATGTAGCGGGCAATGGGATGGGACAACTATGACGGTTCGAGTTTTTGAATTTCGTGGTTTAGGGCGTTCTGTGTATTTGCAGTTCACGGAATATGTGTTGGTGTTTAGGTATTCGGGTAAGTAAACATTTGTGCTTTTAATATAGACCCAATGTAAATAGCTTCACTGTACCCCCCCCCCCCCGATGGAATTGCCAACTATGCAGCGTTCTACACCAATGCTTTATACAAACACCTGTATAACTGCATTGACTTGGCTGTATCTAATAGGACCAAACAAGCTCCCCAAGGAAGAGCAAACCTGCCTGGTGTGCAACTGTCATTAACAGACTTTACAATAAGAAGAAATCTCTGTCTAAGAGTAAGAGGGAGTGAGCCCTAAACTGGAAACACTCCCTCCTCATCTTAAACAAGCAAATAAGACTTCTTGTGAAGTGCTCCAAAGAAAACTATGGATCCAAATTAGCTTCCTCAATTAAGGACAACCATAATGTGTTCTTTAGTTACATCCATAACCTAAAAGGAAAGCCCCAGATTTGTGCTGAACTGGTAGTTAATGATACCACATATAGTGAGCCTGTGGACATAGCTAACCTGTTAACCAATAGGTTCTATGAAAGCTTCACTCCCCTGTCCCACCACACGTATCCCATGACATCCCTATGACCTGTGCCCTACCTTCTATCTCTAAACAGCAGGTTGTAAACGCCCTCTCTAAGGCCAAAAATACAGCATATATGGGATCTTATAACATCCCAGGCTGTGTCCTACATGGGCTTCAACAAGAATTAGTAACACCATTGAGTACTCTTTTCAATCATAGTCTAAGCACAAGCTTTATCCCAGCTGAATGGAAAATGGCCACTGTTATTCCCTTGCACAAAGGTGGTACTTCCACTGACCCTGGGCACTATAGACCTATTAGCCTGACTAGCATTGTCTGCAAGGCCTTGGAGCAAATCATCATGGATCTTATCAGCAAAAATAAAGGTAATCTTCAAACACTTGACCCTACTCAGTTTGGATTTGTCAAAGGGAAATCATGCCTGTTAAACCTGGTGGACTTCTTTGAGATGGTCAGCAAGGACCTGGATGAGGGGAAATCTGTGGATACAGCCTACCTAGACATAGCCAAGGCTTTTGACACTATCCCCCACTCAGGAATCATTGAGAATCTCACCCAGCTTGGTATCAACCCTTATATCATTAGGTGGATCGCTAACTGGCTCACTGATAGAACACATATATTTAAAATAGGGGAATTCCCTTCCAACAGCAGACCTGTAACCAGTGGTGTTCCACAGGGATCAGTCCTGGGACCTCTACTATTTGAAATCTGTTTCTCTGAAGTACAAGCAAAAACTAAAGGTCTGTGACTGACAAAGTTTGCCGATGACTGCAAACTGGGAGCGGTCATAGAATCTCCAAATGTTGTCAAGATCCTACAAGAGGGTCTTACACAAACAGATGGTTGGTACCAAAGTCATGGCCTTAAAATCAATGCAAAAAAATGTATTGTCATCCCTTTCAGTAGAGTAATGTTCCTGCTAACTACCACATCAATAGCAACACCCTAAATATGCATTCAGCGGTGAGAGATCTGGGCACACAGGTTGACAGCAACCTTACCTTTGATCAACATGTCTCCACAGTGGTAAGAAGGGCATTCTATATTGCTCATCTCATAAGTAAGGGCATTGACAAAAAGAAGTTATAACCTCCCCATACTTTTCCCTCATCAGGCCAATAATTGAGTACAATGTCCCTTTTTTTGGTATGTACCTTTCCAAGCACCTGCAGCAATTAACCACAAAGGTTCTTCACAAGGAAAATTCAAGGTCTTCAGCATCTGTCCTGTGTGGATTGTCTGAAATCACTGTCACTTTATTTTATTTCATACAGACTACTCAGAGGCGATCTCTGCCTTCCATATAAGGCAATCTCTGACCCTGCTTTATTGGAAATGCTGCATATCCACAAGTCAAATGGTATACAGGTTACTCACTCTAAAGACCTTATTCTGGTATATGACATTAATAGAACCTGCTGGGTGGACAGATTTGTCTCCCAGAGGTTACCACACCTTTGAGACAGACTCCCATTTTATGTCAAACAGAGCACCTCTTTGGCCCTCTTCAAACACAGTCTGGACAATTGGATGGGTAGCCATTAATTCATCTTGGGGGTTCCACATGTGTCCGTCTTGGACATGGGCATTAAGTGCTGATCATGGAAATTAGGGTAGAACTTAGCTAGGCTTGTAAGGGCCCTAGGGCCATTGGCCTAGTAACTTCCTATGATCCTACACAGTTGTTAAAGTACTTCAGTTTAAATCTTTAGCACATTTGATCCTTCTTTAGATTAATAAACTGCTAGTTAGCACTGCTTCTCTCCATATTTAGCAGTAATACTTTTGCATCTTAACCTGCTACTTTAGAAGTGCATTATTATAAAGCAATTTTCTATAATGGTAAAAAATGGTGCTGATCACAGCAGATTTAAGTACTGACTCAGTCTGATCCTAGCTTATCGGCAACTCTTATATGTGACATTTTGTTCTGCTGGTTAGAGATTGTGTGGTCTCATGTCAGAGGAGATTGTACAAAAAGTCCTATTGCTTTTGTTTCATGATCCTTTAACTCAGCTAAGCACTGCTGCAGTTTGGAGTGCCTAGAAGGTCTGTGCAAGTTAAACATTTATGCTAGTAACAGGTTATCTTTTTTCTTGCCTGCTATCTACCCAGGTGAATTACAGCCATGATTTCAGCATTGCTGCAGTGTTGTGGCGCTTTTCCTGGTTATGGAATGAGTATATTACATACAGTACATGAAATCCATCTTTTGACTATAATTCAAATGATCTCACTAGTCTTCCTCAAGAAGTGGTGAGAAGAAACATGATTCCATTCATTTATCTTGTGCATCAGTGTATTCATTTTGCTCCCTGCTGGACATCACCAGAGGGTTTCTCTACCTGCATCTTGTCAGACCATTTCCAGAGGGATGCTAACCAGGAATTCCCAGAGTAGAAGACAACTTTATAACTCATATTTGTTCTTGCCTGGGAATCTTACATTCACCCCTAAGAGTCATGGGGGTAGGGAGTGGGCCAGATTGCTGGTTCTCTGGGGTGGCATACACTCTTCCCCTGAGAGCCTCTCCCAAAGCAACTCTTACAAGGTCATGCTAATGTTGTCTTTCAAGGAGGAGTGTGTCTACACATGATGAGTCCACCTTTGCCTGCAAGTATGGATGGATTCAAACAGCAAGGGCTTGGTAGGTTCAAATTATACCAGGTGTAACACCTAGTGCACCCATTAGACATTATCTGTGTGCAGAGCCAGAGTCATCTCCTTACATCCAGGATGGGTGAGCTGGCAGCAGGGTTTGACTCTCATCCTCCATGGCTATCTCCTACAGGTACCTGAATCACTAATCAAACTTGGGTCACCAGGGCTGTAGTCAGACCATTAACCTTCTATATCATGGAGCTGGCTTAAAGCTGTCACATCTTAGTTCAAAGAAAATATTTCACAACACAGAAAGATTTATCTCACCAAACTATATTTCATGCAAGCTGAACCACTCAAAATAGCCCCTCAAACCAACATACAAAAATAATTTTTGTTCCATACAAATTCAAGCAGTGAGATGTACCACTCTTCACCCACTCCACAGCCTATAACATGTTACTGACAACTCTATGACTACTACAGGCCAGAAAGAGTTGGATTTGTAGTGGTGCCATTCCAAGAAGAAATACTATAGCTACGATGAGTAGTATGAATGTATCCATCTTTGGAAGATTTGTTTTTCGTTTGCTGATAACAATCATATGAAACACACCCAGTGACTAAGTTATGATAAAATGAAAAAAAAAACTTAGTGTCATTTGATGTTGCTTAGTATGAATTAAAACAAACTATTCCAGGATAAATTGAGAGTTATGTGACCAAGAACTTGTCCTGCATTAGAAACGTGGATGTATCCTACCTCTTAGTCTAGAGCATACATATTACTGGGCCTCCTAAAGCACAGTTACAGATACCGTAAGGGTTACATACTAACCATAACAGACATAAAACATTAAATTTGCATTTACATTTGATGGCCATATTCCAGATAAGTGAAATAAAGAAATGGAAAAATTGAATCATATGCTGGCACACTCAGATTTTTTTGCATCCTGTAATGGTTTATTGCTGAGTATGGCTCATTTGCATATGTCTTTCATATTTTCATAGTTAGTTACTAGGCATGCAACTCAGGAGAGCATTAAGGAGCCCAGCTCTAATTCCCAAGTGCCTTAAAGCACTGTCTGCTTAAGGTTACATAGTAAATACATGAAGGTAGAAAGATTCAAACCCTGCACTCTTGGCACAAGAAGCAGTTTGTTAACTAGTCAAGGCTTTAGTGCTTTGTGTTAATTGTCACTGGGCATGATCTCTAATTTGGAAGGAGACAGAAGATCATACCTGAAATTTGGTTAATCTGTTTTAGTCAAAGGATCACCAAACTATATAATTTATTGTAAAGCAGTGTCAAAATATCTGGGTTCTGGATTTTATGGCAGCAGACAAAATGGTATGCTGCCTCAAGAAAGCACTAGCAAATAAAATACATAAAAACGTCACTACAGAAGCAATAGACCTTTGAGTGAAACAAATCAAAAAGAAGAAAAACACCATGGTTGTTAAATTAGATGGCATTAAACATTAAGAAAGATACAAGAAAACAACTGGAAGGAGGCAGACAGTATTAATTATGTAAGAATAAAGTAGGAAAAACAACAGCAATAAAATGTCCAAGATGAAGAAAGGCTAACCAAGATTCAAAAAAGGAGTTAAATAGTTTACGGATACATAAAACAGTTAAAAAAGAAGCCGACTTAGTGAAACATATGAACGTAAATGTGGAAATGGGATGAAAGGGTTAATGAAAAGAACAAGGCTGTTAAATGAAAACTTCTCCATACAGAAGACTCACATTTACTATATCTAGTCACTTGGAAGTACTCAAGAAAATAAGGGTTATCCAACTTCAAAAGCTAGACAGACAAGAGAAAGAGTTCTTTTGGAATTCACCCTGGAGATTTTAGAGAACAGATGAAGGGAGCAAGTTATATCTCTATCTTTTCAATGACTCAGGCAATGAGGATAAGGTTCCTGAAGTCAGGGAAATAATAGACGAGAAAACAGGAGGAGGAGTGAAAACAAATAACTTGTCAGTTTAAGCACAAAAAATAAACTTTTATCAAGCTATTTATCAAGCTTTATTTTATTTTATCTTATACTATCAAGCACTTTATCAAGCTATTACTTATCATATTATTATTGCTTAGCTTTATCAAGCTAGTACTCCACTTAATACCTACTCTGACATTAACCCTAGCCTCTATAGCACATCTCCCATACTCCATGCTAAACTTCACTTCTTCCCCTCTAACTACTCCTTGAACTTCTTACCCTACTCCCACTTCCACTTCCTACTATTCTTTTCTCTAGACTCTCAACTCTTATCCCCCACTCCTCCCATATCTTATCCATTCGTACCTGCTCAGGCAACATCCACCCCAATCCAGGGTCCACTGACTCTTAGACATTCTAGCTGCCACAGAAACGTGGTTAAAGCCCACTATTCAAGACTTAGAAAGTCTCCCCCTAGCTATAATATCATTAGGGCAGATAGACAAAAGAAAAAAGGAGGCAATGTTGCCCTCATCTACCCTGATACCCTCACTATTACCCTATACAAAAGTCACATCCCTAAATTTCAAAATACAGAGATTCTAATCTCCTTTCTTGAAATTAACTATACAAAAAAAATTTTGTATTATTGTGCTATATATCCCACCTGGGAACAACATTCCAACACTAGATGATATATTATCTTGGCTTTCCTATAACATAAAAAAATAAACAATTGTCCTCAGGGACATGAATATTGATTGGTCTTCTCTTATAATAAGTCTTCTGCCAGTATAAAACCTCTCTAATTTCAACCCTATTACGTTTAGCAGCACCCTAAAGAGTATAAACTGGAGCATCCTTAAAACTCTCCCCCTGGATGATGTAGTACTCTATTTCAATAACGGTTTCTTTGCAATACTAGATAGTCTAGCTCCTTCTACATACAAAAGAAGCAAAACAGGTAATGCCCCATGGCTAACCAAAACAACCAAAGAAATCAAGCATAATAGGGACAAAGCATGGAAAGCATAGCTTAAATCTAAAAATACATCCAAACATTCAATACAAAGAGCTCTATAACCAAGCCAAAAAACTCATTGCTAAAGACAAGCAGTACTTGTCTTCAGCAATGAGATTTTTGGCTTGGTTATGGAGCCAAAAAACGGTGGATCCCTACTGATATCTGCATTGCTTACTGTACTTATTTCCTTGTTTCACTTGAAAGAAAGTTACTGTTTGTCATTTTTGCATTTAAGTTACCTGTAACACATTGCATTTAAGTTTCAACAACTAAGAAACACTTAACAGCCATTACCCTAGACAAACACCAGAACAACCCAAAGAAATTCTGGGCATGTTTTAACAACCTCCAGCACCCAGGTAAAACTACTACCCCAACCCCCGAAAAACTCATTGAGAAAGGGCAGGAAGAAATAGCCAATTCCTTTAACTCTTTCTTCACCGAGACAATCCAAACCCTTGCCAGTCAACTAACCTCCTCTCCCCCATCTGCCACACAACCCCATGTTGAGGCCCCTACCCCGTTCACTCTTAAGCCAGTCTCCACATCATACATAAGTACTCTCTTAAAAAAGCTCAAACCAACCACCCTAGCAGCTGATCACCTCCCAGCAGAATTCTTACAAATTGCGTCTGATGTTATTGCATACCCTATATCAATCCTTATCAATAGAACCATTACTGAAGCTAGTATCCCCACTATTTGGAAGATTTCTTACATCATTCCGCTTCACAAAGGAGGTACCTCCACGGAAATATCAAACTATAGACCAATAGCTATACTGTCCCCAATAGCGAAAATTATGGAAAGATGTATCCACAAACAACTTCTTCACTACCTAACTTGCAATCATCTCTTGTCCAACACCCAGCACGGCTTTCGCCCCCACCACAGTACAACCACTGCCCTCCTTTCCTTTGTCGACTCCATTAATAACAATCGCAATAGCAAACTTATATCCTCCGCCCTCTTTCTTGACCTGTCAAAAGCTTTCGATATGGTCAATCACCAGCTCCTTCTTTCCACCCTTGCAACCCTACATCTGGACACCCCAGCACTAACCTGGTTCAAAGCTTACCTCACTGGTAGGCAACAGGCTGTCCTGTGGCAAAATAGACTATCAGGCCTGCTTCCCAATACCATAGGTGTTCCTCAGGGCTCAATATTGGGTCCACTTCTGTTTTCCATCTTCATTAATGACCTTCACTCAGTCATCCCTCAATCCACCTGCATCCAATACGCTGACGACTCCACCTTAATCTGCTCAGATGTCTCCCTCCTCAACCTCCAAACCACCACTCAACTCTGTTTTTCTCTAGTAGAAAAATGGTTCACCGACCTCAAACTCCTACTCAACCCAACCAAAACCAAATTACTACTATTTTTCCCCAACGTCTTCTCTACCCTAGGAAAAGAACTCCCAAATACTAATAATACTACCTTCCATGTTAAATCCAATAATGGGACTATCATAACCCCTGTCACCAGTACCAAATTACTAGGAGTAACTATTGATCATAAGCTCAAATTTGACATACACATTACCCAAACCGTAAAATCTGTTAACAAAAAACTTGGATCCATGTACAGAATAAAAAACTTTTTAACTCCTACTGCCAAACTAACCATTGCCTGCACACATCTCCTCTCTACCCTCCTCTATGCCTCCCCAGTCTTTTCTTTCCTCAATAAACGTGAACTAAACATGCTCTCTCTGGCCTATAACCACATTGCTAGATTTATAACAGGTTCCCCATATCGCACCCACCATTGTCTTAACCTGAGGCAACTTGGCTGGTTGGAACTGCCCAACCTTCTCAAACTTAACCAACTCACTGAAGCATGTAAAATAATTAATCAACCAGATAGAACCCCCTCACTGTGTAGCATACTGATCCCATACACTAACCTAAATAGTCTCCGATCATCCAACAGCACCCAGATCCTAACCATTAAAGCTAACAACTCTGGCGGCGATGCCCTCTTTGCCAACTCCATTGGCAAGCCATGGAACTCCTTCCCAAACTACCTTAGAATTACAACCTCTCACAATCAGTTCAAAAGCAACCTGAAAGAATATCTCAAGACACAATGGCTATGCCCATGTCCTGAACCTGACTAACATCACATATCAAACCTTCAAATCAAATCCATCTAGTCCCCTATCTCCTTAATTCTTGTTCCCATTTCCTGATCTTTAAAATTCTCTTTACCCCAAATATAAACGGGTGACTCTTGAACTAGTATATATACTATTAGTATATAAGATATCTCTGCAATGTATTACCAGCCGATCGATCTTTGTCTCATAGTACTTCTATGTAAAATGTATTTTTTTACTAATCTTGTAAATGCAACACGTATACTTTTTTATACTTTTTTATAACTTGTATTTTTTTTAACCTGTATATTTTATAACTTGTTTTTTTCAACTTGTGTTTTACCATTATGTTGGAGCTTTTCTCCTCGGGCCTCTACTGAAAAAGGATATGTATCCAGCTAGACTAGCCCGGTTAACAAATATAAAATAAAATAAATAAAATAAAATAAATAAAAATAAATAAATAAGTTACCTGGCACTTGCTCACTAAAGCAATTATATAAGTCAGCACTAAAAAATTAAAAGCACTACACCCTCACAAACTCCCCTTGAGTACCTTGTTCCCCATTGGCCCTTTTTTTCAATTATAAAGGAATTCCCAATACTATTCTAGCATGTCCAAAGGTCAGTTGTCAATCTCCTCTCTGGTCCAGCTGGTGAATCTGGGACTCGTGAGGCAATGTTACAACTGCCTCATGTACAAAGACAACCCTCTCCTCCTCCCAACAAATTCCAACACATGTGAGAGATGCAACCATATAGCCAAAGTGGAGGTTAAGCTCTCTCAACTCAATACTGGCGTAACCAGTCAGGAGGAGAAGGAAACCACAATCACTACAATTCCAGTCTCACATAGACCTACCATGACAGCAAACCAAACACATAAACACACAAAAACATACTTGGAGGCTCTAAATAAAAATCTGCCTAAGCAGCAGAGACCTCCATAGCAGACACCCAAACAACCTTTACCCCAAAACAAAACACGTGCAACACATAGCTCACAAAGCCAGTGTGCCGAACAGTCACAGCCCTTAAGGCTAAACAACACACCTGATACACTTGTAATAGGTGACTCTATCGTCAGGCACACTGACGTCCTGCTCACCAGGCTGAACAAGGAGAAGGTCACGGTGAGCTGCCTGTCGGGCACTAGGATCCGCCACATAACAGAAGCACTCAGGTCACTCCAAGGCAAGTACAAATATGACTCGGTCATTGTCCATGCTGGTGTGAATGACCTGAGACGTACCTCCCTGGACTACATGAAAAGAGACATAGAGGAGCTCTCTGAGCATGTAGTCCAGGCCGGTATGACCCTGACCTTGAGTAGCATCTTACCCTCACCAAGAATGATGCCACAATATGAAGACAAGATGATCAATTTCAACAATTGGCTTAAGTATTGGTGTCATTCAAAGGGGACCCAATGCCTGTCAGCCTGGGATGACATGCTCGACAAGCCACGATGCTTCGCTAAGAACGGCTTGCACCTGTCACCCCTGGGCTTTCGGATATTGGCAAAGGCTCTTGCTACCCCCATAGTGCCTTTTTAGGCAAGGCTCAAAAGACAAACCCACCTCCATAGGTATCACAAGGGATAAGAAACTAAGAATAATGCTACTCAATGCCAGAAGTCTAAACCTCAAGATGCATGCACTCAAAACTCTCCTTAGCATGGAGAACATCGATATCTGTGCAGTAACAGAAACCTGGTTCAAGGCTCCCGAGAGCACCCCAGCACTACCAGGTTATACCTCATACCATGCTTTTCGGCCCCAAAACTTGGACCAAACCACAAAAGGAGGGGGAGTATCAATATTCGTCAAAGATACCTACACCTCCAGGTTGGTGGCACAGCACGAAGCATCAGAGACTATCCATGTGCAACTAACAGGGGGTAAAACTGCCTTCCAGTTTATAGCCCGCTACAGACCACCCTCCCAAACCCAGGAACCTCACTCGGCCTTCCTGAGAACACTGGAAAATATGAAGGTCTCTCCAAACACCATTATATTGGGCGACTTCAACTACCCAAACATAGACTGGGAGCATTACTCTAGCTCCAACACCCTAGCCCAAAGGCTCCTAGAATTTATAAACTCAAATGCTATGGAACAACTTGTTATCACTCCCACAAGAGGGGAAAACATACTGGACCTGATCATCACCAACATGGGGACTCTATGCTCCAGACCAGAAGTGTATACCTCACTGGTAAGGTCAGACCATAAACTAATCTCACTGGATATTCACATCCTAACCCCACCCCCTGCCCAGAAAACCACAGTGAAAAACTTCTCTAAAGCAAATTTCACACTCCTCAAAACCGAGGTGGAATCCTTCAAAGCCCTCGAGCCTGTGGAAAATATGGCCCAGACCACAGAATCCTTTATACACGCATTCTATGAACACCTTCAGGAATGCATGGATCATGCAATCCCAAATAAAACCAAGACCCAATCCTCCAAAGGCAGACGTCCTGTCTGGTGGACCCCAGCCATAAGCAAACTATACAATAGAAGGAGGAAGCTACTACATGATAGAGCAAAATCCCAAAAAGGGAAGACATCTCTGATCAGTATTAGCAAAAAACTATGGGCACTCATAAAATTGTCTATGGCCAACTTCGAGATACAAATTGCACAGGACACTAAGGATAATCACAAGGCTTTCTTTGTTATGTTAGGAACCTGGGTGGGAATTCCCAGATATGCTCAGAATTACTCCAAAATGACAAAAAATACATCAAACCCACAGACATTGCCAACATCCTGGCTGACAGGTTCAGCGCAAACTTCTCCACCCCCTCCCCACCAAAAGGGCAAATATCTATCCCAGCAGAGTGCTGCCCCCC
The DNA here is from genome assembly GCF_019279795.1 of Protopterus annectens. NCBI lineage: Eukaryota > Metazoa > Chordata > Ceratodontiformes > Protopteridae > Protopterus > Protopterus annectens. The sequence continues at coordinate 1,807,721,641 of NC_056726.1, read as the reverse complement.
TGACATCTCAGATGCTCAGGTAAGAGCCGCCCTATCCAAAGCAAAAAACACAGCATCAATGGGACCATACGGTGTCCCGGCCTGCATCCTACATGAACTCCAAGAAGAGCTAAACCCAAACATAAAACTACTGTTCAATCTCAGCCTTACTACAGGGTATGTACCCAAAGAGTGGCGTACTGCAACAGTGGTCCCTCTCCACAAAGGTGGTGCCTCAACGGATCCTGGAAACTATCGCCCCATAAGCCTGACTAGCTTGGTCTGCAAAGCTATGGAAAGGATCATCATGGACCTCATAAATAAAGATATTGGGAACCTACAGACACTGGATCCTACCAAGTTTGGTTTTGTTAAGGGCAGATCCTGCCTCTTAAACCTGATTGATTTCTTTGAAACAGTCACCAAGACCATTGACGAGGGGAAGGTGGTCCACACATTATAAATAAGCTCACCAGCTTAAATATAACCCCCTATGTCACTAGATGGGTTGCAAACTGGCTCAAGAACAGAACCCACATGGTTAGAATTGCTGGAGCCATGTCAGGCTCCAAACCAGTTACAAGTGGCATCCCACAAGGCTCAGTCCTGGGACCTCTCTTGTTCGGTATATATTTCTCAGAGGTACAGGCCAACACGGAAGGACTGTGGCTGACCAAGTTCGCAGATGACTGCAAACTGGGCACCATAATCGACTCTCCAGCCGACACAAGCATCCTCCAAAAGGGCCTCATAGAAACAGACAACTGGTGCCAGAGCCATGGCCTCAAGCTAAATGCCAAAAGTGTATAGTCATCCTCTTTGGCAAACAAAGTCCCCACAAATTACCACATAGGTGGTAATCCATTAAGTACAGAAGAAGTAATTAGGGACCTGGGGACCCAAGTTGATAGCAATCTCTCATTTGACAACCACGTGGCCAAAATGGTTAGAAAAACATTTTATATAGCCCACCTAATCATGAAGGGATTCACATCTAGATCAGGGAGGTCATCGTGACTCTTTACTCATCCCTCATCAGGCCCATAATTGAGTACAATGCCCCTTTTGGGATGTACCTTACCAGACACCTGCAGCAACTGGAAAGACCCCAAAAGTACTTCACCAAGAGGATCAAAGGGCTCAAACAGATGCCATATGCTGCCCGGTTAAAGAAACTCCAGCTCTACTCAGTGGCATACCGCCTGCTCAGAGGCGATCTGTGCCTGACGTATAAAGCCATGTCCAACCCGGAATTAATGGACATGCTGCACCTCAGAAAATCTAAATCCCATCGAGCTACGCACTTGAGAGACTTGAACCTCAGCACTGAAATAAATAGGACATGCTGGAGGGACAGATTCATAACCCAGAGGTTCCCTTCACTCTGGAATAAAATCCCAGTCCAGGTTAGGCAGAGTCCCTCATTGACTCTCTTCAAGAGGAATCTTGAGTGGATGGGAGATCGTAGGTTTACCCCGGGTATCACTTCTGTGTCACTGTTAGATAGAGGCACAGTATACTAACCTCGAAAAAGGGCATAGCAAAATTAATTAAAAATGGGTGGCGAAAGCCAAACAAACTCTGGCTAGGCTTATAAATGCCCTAGGGCAGATAGCCTAGTATGAACCTTTCAACCTATGAACTACTTCTGGAACCAATAAAATCATAAAAATAGTAACCCAAAGTCCTTCTGGGCCTCAATTAACAACCTCCTGTCCCCTGTCGCAAAACCCAGTCCTTGCTGCACCCCAAAAAAACCTCCTTAACAAATGACTAGTATCTTACTCGTACTCTATTGACACTATTGCTAAGTATTACCTCTACCTTCTCCTGTCCTCTCCCTAACCCCTCTATTACTTCCTCTCTACCTCATAGTCCACCTCAAAACATCCCAAACTCCCCTTGTTTTACTCACCAGATCTCTCCACCCATTGAAACTCTCCACGCAAACAGCATCTATACAACTACCCATCCACCCTTTAACCTTTCTCCTATCCCTACCTCCTATATCAAAAAACTACTTCTTCAGTTAAAGCCCTGCACAAACTCAGCTGATAACATTCCTGCCAAATTTCTTAAACTCTCTGCAGACTCAGTGGCTTATCCCATAATCATTCTGATTAATAGATCCATCCAGGAATCCTATGTCCCCAGTCTATGGAAAAAAGTTATAATATTACCTCTCCATAAAGGTGGCCCCTCAACCAACATCTCCAACTTTCGTCCTATTGCTATACTTTCCCCAATCTCCAAAATCCTTGAAAAATGCATTCAGGATCAACTTTTAGACTTCCTTTTACAACACAACATTCTCTCCCCCACACAGCATGGTTTCCGCCAGAGACACAGCACCTCCACTGCTCTCATTTCTTTCTTGGATACAGTCAACAAAGCCTGTGGCACTGGAAATATTGTATCATCCCTTTTCTTAGACCTATCAAAAGCATTTGATACAATCTCCCACTCTATCCTCCTCTCTAAGCTCTCTAGTATAGGTCTATCTCCTCATTAACTGGTTCAGTAGCTACCTCTGTAACAGAGAGCATGCTGTTAAATGGCAAAATTCCATCTCCCCTTTCATTCACAACTCAGGTCTATATTAAATGCTGGAAGAGGCGTTCCATCGAATGCCTTTTTATTGACACATAATCAGTGACCTCACTTAACCGTGAACATTAAAAACAGTGATTTCTTTCCCTGAGAAAGAAATCTCTTGCACTAAAATCACATACACACAATTTCAAACACAAAGTGGGGGGCTGTGCCCCCCACACCCCTAACTAAATATACCAACTCTGAGATCGCACTACAGTGGGGTAAAGGGCAATGTCACGGCTCAGGCCAAGAGATTTTTTTCCCCTGGGATAAAAATCGCTGACCTGAGTCTTTGCTATTTTTGGATTTCGGTCTATATGTGTCAGAGAAATGGCATTCGCTGTAATACCATTTTGCTGATCTAATATAGACCCCACATCCCTACAGGGGTGCCTCAAGGTTTGATTCTTGGCCCTCTTCTCTTTAATATATTTATCAATAATCTCCACCAAGCTGTTTTACAAGGCTCCCTAATCCAGTATTCAGACGACTCCACTATAGTCTGCTCAGCTAATAATGTTAACACTCTAAAACAAATCACCCAAGCTACTTTTTCTTCAGTAGAATCCTGGCTACACAAACATCACCTGTCATTAAATCCCAAAAAGAAAAAAGCAAGCTTATAATCTTCACTCCCAAGAGAAATTCACTCAGTAACAAAGCTAACCTCGGAATTTTCTATCATAACTCCATCTAAATTGAAGTAGTTACCCACACTAAACTGCTGGGAGTAATTACTGATGAAAATCTTAAATTCGATCTCCATATCCAAAACAATATTAGTAAGACCCACAAAAAACTTGGCTTGCTTTATAAACATAATACATTCCTTTTACTCCCTTCCAAATAAGTACTAGCTCTATCTTACCTTCTACCTTCACTAACAGATGGGGTCCCCTTACTAACAAATCTACAGTCTTCCTTCATGGCAAAATTAGACACTTGCTATAATTGCTAAATTTGCCACAAATAGTCATCACTCTACTCACCAACTGAAATGGCTCGAGCTCCCCCACTATCTTCTCCTTCTCCACCTTTCCACTGCTCATAAACTGATCTATAAACCTCACAATTGTCCAGGTCTAAGCTCCATTTTCTCCCTATATAATTCAGCCCATCCTCTTCGCTCTGAGCATCAATATCTGCTCCAGTATGCAAGCCAAAACTCCCTGCAGACCAATTACTATATTCTTGGACTATCTCCAAAATTTGGAACAACCTTCCAGCTCCAATCCAATTACAACCATCACTAGCTTTCTTCAAGGCTGCCCTCCACAGCCACCTTTCCTCAACATGGATATGTAACTGCTTAACTCCTGTTTCAGCAGATACCTAAGCTTTAACCTACTGATAAAATAGCAAAACTCTGTCTATACCCAATTTTACCTCTATACTCCTTTGTAACTTTGTACCCGTTATTCGAGGTATACATGGTTTTGACAATGGTCACTTTACTCTATGTAAATACCTAGGTTATGAAACTTTTATGTACTGCTTTTTGCAAGTTATATTCTTGTCTCATTGGGTCACTTCATTCTATGTAAATACTTTTCTCTGTAAATACTAAGATTATGAAACTTTTATGTACTGCTTTTATGTCAAGTTCTAAGTTTATATGTATACAGGCAGGTTGTATTTTGTGTCAGGATACTTGCTACTTTGAACAATTCTGTAATTTGTTGTCATTTCTACCTGTTACTGTGGAGCTTTTCTCCCCAGGCCTCCACTGAAAATGGGCTAACTCGATCCAGTGGACTTTCCCGGTAAACAAATGAGAATAAATAAATAAATAAATAAACACAATCAAATACTAGTTTCTGAGGTAAAAATCTCGAGTGATACCTTTCAACTGTTCAGATTTATGCAGAATGTCCAGATATTTGTCTCATATTTCTGATCTGTTTCTCATAAAATTGTAGTTTTCTGGAAGGCCATTGGCTGATCATGGAGGATTGAAGTCAGAAAACAATGACATACATTACAGTTTCAGACTTCATATCCTTCATAAAAATTCATACTAACACAATACCTGTTATTCTACCAATTTTCTAAGGTTATAAAAGCATTATTTGAAATTTGTCCCTATTTTTGGGTCTTTGTCCCCCATTATGTATGGCTTTGTCCAGATTTATTGCTCTTAGAAGTTGAGAGGTATACTTGAGTGTGTTTTGAAACTACAGGGACATTGGACCTAAAGCGACATATTTCACAGAAGGAAGTTTTTGCCTATTGTACAAGAGTTTTGTTATATACATTTTAGCTAACCTGATATAATACCTAAAATAGTTCACAACATACACAGTCAACTTAAGGATGGTTAAACTGTATCCCTTGAGAATATATACATATAAACAACTGACAGCAATTAATTAATCACAGCAAAAGCACATAAAACTATTATTTGATTAATATGTTTCCTTAATAATTCATTTATTTAGTGCTGAAGTCTAATATTTAGAAATAAATCAGTTTTCCTTCATTTTCAACTAGTGTTTTATATTAGTTACTAAATTATGAGACTAATTCCTGATGGACTCAAATGCTCCAAAATCTTTAACAACCTATACAAACATACACATGCAGTATCATGCTGATTAGAGAGAATGTATATAAGCCTTTAAATGTGTACTCAGAATGTATACTGCAGTATGTAGTGGTGGAGTATTCTCACAGCAGTTATATAAATCACAAGGGCTTAAAGGACAATTGCTATGGTATAAAAGACAGTAGCCTGGAGGGTGGAAGTTAGTTCTTCACTTGAAGTTTGATCTGAAAGAGGACCTGAAAGTGTTGAGTGAGAAACTTCAGTTGGAGCTAACCTATAATGGGCAACAAGGAGAATGTAACATTTTGCTTACCAAGACTGGACTAGACAATGAAGAGGAGAAGGTAAACACTTGCACCACACCAAACCACACTCATCACATAGTCCCTCAAAACCTACACCACCAAAACACACACATAGAAACACAAAACACACACCTACATTCATGGAAGCTCTCAAAAAAAATCTACCTAAGCAACAGGGACCTCCAAAACAGAAACACAAGCAACCTCCACTCCCCCAACACAACTCAAATGACACATAGCCCACAAACTCAGTGTGCCACTCAACCACAGCCCATAAGGCATAACAACGTACCCAACACTCTAGTCATAGGTGACTCTATAGTCAGGCACACTGATGTTCCACTCACTGGGCTAAACAAGGCAAAAGTTACTGTCAACTGCCTGTCAGGTGTCAGGATCCGCCACATAATGCATGCACTCGGGTCACTCCACAACAAGTACAGATATGACTGTCATTGTCCATGTTGGTGTGAATGACCTGAGATGTACCTCCCTGGACTACATGAAAAGAGAGATGGAGGAGCTGTCCGATCTTGTAGCCTAGGCAGGTATGACCCTAGCTCTGATTAGCATCCTGCCATCACCCAGAATGATACCACAGTACAAGGACAAAATGATTGCCTTCAACAATTGGTTAAGCTTCTGGTGTCATTCTAAGGGGATCCAGTATCTGTCTGCCTGGGATGACATGATCAACAAACCACAATGCTTTGCCAGAGATGGCCTGCACCTTTCACCCTTGGGATTCCGGATACTGGATAAGGCTCTTGCCACCCCTATAGTGCCTTTTTTAGGCAAGATTCAAATGACAAATGCACCACCGTAGCAGGTACAAAGCAAGCAAAATCTGAGGGTAATGCTACTTAATGCTAGAAGTCTAAACCTCAAAATGCACTCATTCGAGGCACTCCTTAAAAGGGAGAACATCGACATCTGTGCAGTGACAGACACCTGGTTCAAGGATCCAGAGAGCATCCCTGTATTACCAGGCTATAATTCATACCACACCTTTTGGTCACTTAACCTGGACAGAAGCACTAAAGATGGAGGCGTGTCCATATTCATTAAGGATATCCACACCTCCAGACTAGTTGCTCAGCATAATGCATCCGAGATTATCCAAGTGCAACTAACTCTGGGCAAGACCGTAATCCAAATTGTAGCTTGCTACAGATTCCCCACTATGCCCCAGGATTCCCACTCCTCATTTCTTGATACACTGGTAAATATTAGGGCACAACCTAACACCCTAACAATGGGCGATTTCAACTACCCCACCATTAACTCGGAAAACTACTCATGTGCCAACTCTTGTGCTCAATGTTTTCTGGAATTCATAAATTCCAACTCCTTCGATCAGCTTCTCCACACCCCCACCAGGGGCAGCAATATCCTAGACCTGTTCATTACCAACATGGGCAACCAGTGTTCCACACCAGAGGTAAATTCCTTGTTGGTCAGATCCAAGCACAAGCAAATCACCCTAGACATCCATATCCCACCCCCACCCCCCATTAGGGAAACCACCGTAAAAAAATTCTCCAAAGCCAACTTCACGCTTCTTAAGACAGAAGTGGTAAATTTCACGACACCCATGCTGATGGACAATAGAGGCATGACTGCTGAATCCTATACAATTGCACTTTATAAGCACTTACACGAGTGCATGGATTGTGCAATTCCTAACAGAACCAAGATGCTATCCTCCAAAAAAAGGAAGCCAATCTGGTGGTCCCCTGCTATAAACAAACTCTACAACAGAAGAAAGAAACTGTTGCAAAAAAGAATAAAATCCCATGATTGGAGGAACTCTGTGGTCAGCCTCAGTAAGAAGCTGAGATCCCTCATAAAATCCTGCACAGCTAGTTACAAAAACAAAATTGCCACTGATTCTAAAGACAACCACAAAGCATTCTATAGCTATGTCAAGAATCTCAATGGCAACACTCAGATCTGCTCTGAGTTACAGCACAATGGCACTAAATATACAGAACCAACTGATATTGCCATCATCCTGGCAGATAGGTTCAGTGCTAACTTTACCCCTCTCTCATCCCCTAAAGGGCTCATCTCTATACCGGAAGAATGCAAAGTTTCAGTAATCAAGGCTGCACAGGTAAAAAACACACTCTCCAAAGCCAAGAACACAGCATCCATGGGACCTGACAACATCCCAGGCTGCGTTCTACATGAACTACAGAATGAACTGGCACCCCACCTAAGTACCATGTTCAGTCATAGCCTCACCTCAGGCTTTGTGCCCACTGAATGGTGCACAGCAATGGTTATCCCACTCCACAATGGGGGAGCCACCATGTTTCCCCGGGAACTGCCACCCCATTAGCCTGATGAGCCTGGTCTGCAAGGCTATGGAACGTATCATCATGGAACTTATAAACAATGACATTGGTAATCTCCAAACTCTGGTACCCAGTTCAGATTTGTAAAAGGCAGATCATGTCTCCTAAACCTGATAGACTTCTTTGAAGCGGTCACCTAAGCCGTAGATGAGGGTAAGGTGGTTCACACAACCTATCTAGATCTCGCCAAGGCTTTCGACACCATCCCCCACTCTGGAATTATAGATAAACTCACTAAACTAGGTATAAATCCCTATGTCGCAAGATGGGTTGCCAAATGGCTCACAGACAGAACCCACACTGTGAAAGTAGCAGACTCTAAATCCAACTTCAGACCAGTGACAAGTGGAGTACCACAAGGTTCAGTCCTAGGTCCTCTCCTGTTTGGTATCTACTTTTCTGAAGTACAGGCTAACACAGAAAGTCTTTGGCTAACAAATTTTGCAGATGACTGCAAACTAGGAGCCATAATCAAAACTCCTAATGATGTGAACATCCTACAGAAGGGCCTCACTGAGACAGATGCCTGGTGTCAAAGCCAAGGCTTCAAGCTCAATGCAAAAAAGTGCATTGTCATCCCTTTTGGTAAAAACTCTGAACCCATGAACTACCACATAGGTGGTAGTCTACTTAACACCGAAAGTGTGATAAGAGATCTTGGGACATGGGTGGACAGTAGTCTCTGTTTTGATAATCACATCGCCACAGTAGTCAGGAAATCCTTCTACGTGGCACATCTCATCACAAAAGGTTTCTCATCCAGGAAAAAAGAGGTCATTGTTCCCCTCTACTCATCACTCATTAGACCCATTAGAGAATACAACACCCCTGTTGATATGTACCTCACAAGACATCTACAACAACTGGAAAGGCCACAGAAGTACCTCACAAAGAGGATTACCGGCCTCAAACAGATGCCCTATGCAGACCATCTCAAAAAACTCCAGCTTTACTCTGTCACATACCGCCTACTCAGAGGTGATCTCTGCCTAACATACAAAGCTATGTCAAACCCAGAGCTGTTGGACATGCTCCATGTAAAGAAATCCCAATCTCTCCAAGCTACATGCTCTAGGGACCTAAACCTTGTCACCACAATAAACAGAACATGTTGGAGGGATAGATTCCTGTCCCAGATACTTCCCATACTTTGGAACAAACTACCTATCTACATCAAACACAGCTCCTCATTTGCACTCTTCAAGAAAAATCTTGATGATTGAATGGGAGATAGGAAATTCACCCGGGGATCACTTCTGTGGCTCTGCTTGACAGGGGCACAGGAAAATAATTTTCTTGGGTGGCAAAAGCCAGGGTACCATTTGGCTAGGCTTATATAGGCCCTAGGGTCAATAGCCTAGTACCTACCTATGAACCTATGAACCAAGCTAGAAGCCATTAACAAGTTGTGATCAAAATAATGGCTGTGATGATATATATATATATATATATATATATATATATATATAGATATATATATATATATATATATATAGATTATATATATAGATATATATATATATAGATATATATATAGATATACTGTAGATAGATAGAGATACATTGAGCACTGTTACTTTAATGACTGGTTAGTTGGTTGATGGAGTGCAACGTGTGGAAATTTAGTTGAGGATAATTTGTTCAAGTGTGTGCTGTGATGAAAGGGGGAAGTTCGGTTTGGGAAGCTGTTTGGTTTTAATTCTAATGCAGAGTATTTCAGATATACCGCAGGTTTTGGCACTGGGAGAGGAGAGTGTGTGTGCAAGTATTTATGGGTTAAGGCTACATGGATATAGGACAGATTTATGCATGTGTGCTGCTGCTTGTAGGTGTGTGTAAATTTAAGTGTTTGTGTGAGTGTTTATGCGTTAGGACTAGAGTAAGGGCCAGGGAAAGCGATAATTGTGGTGTTATCCATGTTTGATTTTGTATTTTGTGTGTGAATGTTTTCTGTAGAAGTAGTGTTATAGAAAGAGTTTTTCTAAGGTAAGGTGTAGGGTTTGGGTTAGGGGTATGGTTAGCATGCATCAGTTAGGTGGTCGGGGGGGGGGGTGAAGCTTCATGCCCATGCTTACTAATGCATCCTAACCTTATCCCTGCTGCTAACTGTAACCCTACACATTAACTTAGAAACAAAACTTTATATAACACTACCACTATTCAGACAAATTAGGTCTGAGGTCAGTGGTAGTGTTTTGGTTCAGGGATCATAAGAGCAAAGTGTTTTCTTTTTGAGATCTATTTTATTGTTGATGTTTTTGCTTTTTGGTTAGTTGGTCTTTTGAAATTAATGTATCGATCATTTGTGTTTCAATGCTTTTGCATTTTAATTTTTTGCCATATGTATATATGTATGGGATTTTCTTTCTTTTATTGTACAACCTATTTATACTGGGGTCCCATTAAGAGGGCTTGTTTTTTGAGTTTGTCTTAAGTTTATTTTGTTCGGTACTGGTTTCTATGCAGTTATTTATATGCCTGTACAGGGTTTCAGTAAATGCTTCTGCATAAGCTGGAGTATTCTCTGAGCTTTGGGGGTGAGGCTTGGAATTTAGTTATACCATCACTTAATAGTAGGAGGTAGTTAGCCTTGGAGAAAAGTTTTTAAAGTTTTTTGGGTTTGCTGCAAGTACGGGCTTAATATTTATTTCAAGGGTGACTACTTTGTGATCTGATCTACCCAGTGAGAGCATTACATGGGGGGGGGGGCACCATTCCCTCATATTTGTATCAGATCATGGATATTTGCATTCCTAGTAGGTGTGCAGACTAGCTGTTCCAGTGTGTTTGCAGTGACAAACTCCAGGAACCCTTGAGCCTGCATGTTAGTTTATGGTGGGATAGTTGAAATCATCTATGAATATAGTGTTGGTAAGTGACTCCAGGACATTCAGGTATGTGCTATGGTTATATTTGGTTGGAGCCTAATGTGCTGTGATAACATGCTGACTAAATCAAAGATGCTGAATCCAGACCTTGGTGGAATGCCTGACCTTTTTGTTCTGTCTGCTTGTACACGAGCCTCAGATATGCTTCAAGACATTGCATAACACAAATGACTTGCTTCTGCAACAGCTGATAAAACTACAATCTAGGACAAGTTACTGAAATAGTAAACAAACAGTTCTACTCACTGTGGATTTGTACAGCTCCAGATGGACTGAATTGCAAACATGTTAAAATTGAACAATAAACCTATGCCATGGTATACACCAGCGGCACATGAAAGAGAGAAAATACTGTGTAAATGACTGGGAGCTCATATTTTAATGGGTAACAAGGGAAGGAGTATGGTGTATTGTTTCAGCTAACTGGACAAGTGGTCAATAATTATTTCTTGAGAAATTTGAGAAAAAGCTAACAAATTATCTGATTGGAAACATTTTGAAATCACCTCCTTGAAAGAAAACCCAAAGAAAATGGAGCACATACATGATGTAATACCTTTTACTGAACCATCATAGGTTTTGTAATTACTTGAGCTTTTGAGCTGACACGAGCCCTTGGTCAGGAGTTATTAAGTTACTGATGCTAGATATAGTGCTTAAATATCCACTTGTGCATAGAAAGGGAAGTACATTGTTTATTTCCAACTGGGTGGGAAAAAGGAAACGTGAAAAATGCTAGTGTAGAAAAAAATGATGCTCAGGATACTGTGTGTGTGTGTGTGTGTGTGTGTGTGTGTGTGTGTGTGTGTGTGCGCGCAAGAGAGAGAGAGAGAGAGAGATAGAGAGACTGAAACTGTAGAAGACAGTGGGTCATGCCATACCATACAAATCAAAGTTTGGCATGTTTCATTGGAGCTAGTGTCCATATAGCAGAGAAGATAACACTCAGGGAGACCGCTGAGATATTTAATTAGACAATAAATCTCAAAACAAGAGATATGTAAGAGGTAATAAAATCTAGGGAAAGAAAACAAGATATTATAATTTGTAAGTTGTTAGTCTGTCTAACCAAGCAATCTTTGTGAGAAGTATGTTTTGGTTAACAGAAAATATGAATTAGCAATAATATGCAGTTTACAATGGTGAGAAAGAGGGACTACCAAGACAATAAGATGCAAGGTTAGAATGCATGGGTGTGGTATTCAGTCAGTACACTACACAGGCTGCGGTTTAGCTACCAGAGAATAAGATGCAAGGTTAGAATGCATGGGTGTGGTATTCAGTCAGTACACTACACAGGCTGCGGTTTAGCTACCAAGAGAATAAGATACAAGGTTAGAATGCATGGTTCATAGGTTCATGGGTTCATGGGTTCATAGGTAGATACTAGGCTATCAGCCCAAGGGCCTAAGTAAGCCTAGCCAACAAGGTTCCCTGGTTTACACCACCCAAGAAAGTTAATTTCCTGTGCTCCTGTCGAGCAGAGCCACAGAAGTGATTCCCCAAATGTATTTCCTATTTCCCATCCACTCATCAAGATTTTTCTTGAAGAGTGCTAATGAGGAACTTTACTTGACATAGATGGGTAGCTTGTTCCAGAGTATAGGAAGTCTCTGGGACAGGAATCTATCCCTCCAGTATGTCCTGTTTATTGTGGTGACAAGGTTTAGGTCCCTAGAGTGTGTAGCTTGGAGGGATTGGGATTTCTTAAGGTGTAGCATATCCAACAGCTCCGGGTTTAACATAGCTTTATATGTTAGGCCGATATCTCCTTGAAGTAGGTGATATGCTACAGAGTAAAGCTGGAGTTTTTTGAGACGGTCAGTATAGAGCAGTGTAGGAATAAGATACAAGGTTAGAATGCATGGGTGTGGTATTCGGTCAGTACACTACACAGGCTGTGGTTTAGCTACCAAGAGAATAAGATGCAAGGTTAGAATGCATGGGTGTGGTATTTAATCAGTACACTACACAGGCTGTGGTTTAGCTAACTGAGCCAAAGAGAGAAACAAGGGGAGAGTGAGAGAAAGAAGAAATTGGAGTTATTACGTCACACCAAGGTTCTTAAAAACAGCAGAACTGGAAAAGTTTTATTTTCATTTAGTGAACCAAATGACATTTCTTTTTTTTTTTATCAAGTCTATTACCATAATGCACCGCATGCTTTGGCAGTTGCATAACATCAAGAAGAAGGAAGCACATTGTGATAGCGACCTATTCGTCTCCCAGTGCGAGAAAAGGAACATTATTCCCACAGGCTTATCTATAAAGAATCCCTTGAGGAATATCTACAACTCTTTGTATGCAGAACAGCTCTGCAGAAGGACTTTTAAGAAACTGCAGAATTACATGATTCATGTAATTTATGCAAAGAAGAATCTCTTACAGAAACAATACTCAACACGCTTTCCTCACTAGAAAGAATATATGCTTAGGCAGATCCTGTCTTTCTGCAAGAAATAGTCTTGAGTTACAGCAGATAATTAAGGCTTGCTCTGTCCAACAAAAAAACTGCACAACCTCAACATGCCATTTTATTAAACAATCAGGATATGGCTATCAGCATCACAGCACAAGAACCCTTAACACTAGGGCATCTTTCTGTTGTTAATCTTTCCTACCACATACTGACTCCCAGTGAACTGTCAGTCCTTTTGAGATGCCTTATATTTTGCCACAGTAAACCACTTGGCATTGTACAATTTTGTGAAGAACTCAAGGAATATTTTCACAAATTGACACTTAGGGAATTGCAGGAGAACACAGAATGATACAGAAATACAGGAGAACACAGATAACTGAATCCAAAAACATATACGAAAAACTCTTTCACCTTCACTCCTCTAAGTGAACACAATGCAAAACTGGACAGCAATACTAATTGTTTTAGACTGTGTGTGAATCATCAAATCCTAAACGTACAGAGGCAGACCACTTACAATATTTCTCCCTATGAAAGAATGTCAATAAAGCCACTGAAATCCACTAGAACAAAATCATTATAAAAAGGCAGACAAAGGCTCTGCACTGGTTATCCCGAACAGTGTTAACTATATCGCTGAAGCTAACAGCCAGCTTTCTGACCACACTACAGACAGCTGACACAGGATCCAAGTCAACAGTACAATAATGAGCTAAAGAACCTTATTAAATCCTTCCCAGATTCCATCCAGGGCAAACTAACTGACCTCATTCCAAATCAGCCTAGGCCAGGAGTTTTCTACATGCTATCAAAAATCCATAAACCTTGAAACCCAGATAGGCCAATAATATCAGACAAATGAACCCAAATAGAAGAGAATTCTGAGTTTGTAGAGAAAATTCTGAAGCCACTAGTCAGTGAGGGGAACATTATATTCAATCCACCACTTAATGCTCATCATACTGATCACTGCAGCAGTAGCCTTAGCTTTATGGGTTATATCCTGCCAAAGATATAACAGCCAGACAGATTCCAGAGCTTGAGGGCACGTTCCACACTCTCTATCTATTAATCAGCTCAAGTTGAGCTGAATAAAAAGACAGAGCTTTCCTGCAGCCATAGAATGTGCTCCTCTGAAGCTTTATTGCAATGACAATCAGTTTATGCTGTTTTTTTTCCTGGGCAGATAATCTCCCTTTGGGAAAAAACTTCCATTTTAAAAATGTGTTTATTTAATAACACTTTCCTCTTCAGGAAAGTTATTTAAAGTCAGGAGTTTGAGTTTTAATGGACAGTCACGAGATTGTATTGTACTTTTAAATGAGAGCACCCTTTTTTCCTGTCAGGTTAAAAGTTGTTTAAAGCATTTTAAACCACTTTTTTCTGTGGGAGTAATTGTGTTCCTTTTACTTTTAGTGCAAAGTGTTTTAAAATGCTTTTACTGTGTTTTTATGTGACAAACGTAACTTTTAATGACTTTAATTTTTTACTGGCATTTGCTGCTTGTTTTCACCAGGAAATAGGTACCATGTTTGTCTTGACCATGGAACAGAATGTCATTCCCATGTTCTGTCCTTCTTCCAGCCACAAAAAGAAAAAAATTAAGCAGACACTCTTTGCCTGCACAGAAGGCTGCTATTTTGCCTCAGCCGTAGATGGGTGACTTTGCTGTGGCCATTAGTTGTACCTCGGACCACTCATCTTTTACACCGGATCCCTCTGGTGTAGCACCTACAGTCACTATGGAATGGGGATTAGTCGCATCCTCTGTGGCTTTTGGGGCCCCACACTTATCAAGGGAGAATCACTTATTTTGGTTGTAGGAGAGGGAACAGGGAAGGCTTCCTTGTTTTGACAGAATGTTGTACCCTTCTCTGGGGAAGCTGCTGTTGCCATTAATAACACTGTTGGCCACATTTGTCCCATCAAAAGGAAATGGAAAACTAAAACATGTATCTACTCTTCCTCAAATTTCCTTGGACAGGAGTAGTTTACTGGGTCTGGTTAAGGGTTTAATTCAGGATACTGATCTTTCTTATAAGGTCCGTTCTGGTAAAACAAAGAGGGATACCTCTCTTCCTGAAGAGATTCAAGATGCTGAAACTGGACAGGAAGATGACGGGACAGATCCATTTTTTTCCCTCAGATTTCAGATTCAGACTCAGAGGAGAGTTTAGTTTCTGATTTTCCCTGTGAGGCTTTCTCTTTCTCTTAGACTATTTCCTGAATGTGCCAGTGTTTTCAATGGGAAAACACTGAGGTTTCACATTCCATCATAAAATACTATGGGCTGTTAAAGAAGGAATTTCCAGAAGCTTCACCTATTCCTCCATTTCTGTCTGCTTTGGAGGATGTGTGCATTACTACCTGCAATTTTCCTGATAGTCAGCCAGCTGCCTGTACAAAGGCAAATAGGATGTATAAAGTTCTTCAATCTATTAAGTGTTTATACACTCTTCCCAAACCTAACCAAGCAGTTATAACTTTAGTTAATGCTACTGCTGCTAAACATTTAGTTAATTCCAATCCTACTCTTTCTAGTAAGGATGAGAAGATTATTGATAAGTATGGGAAAAAATTATGCTTCTGCAACATTAATTTTCAGAAGTTTGAATTGTCAGGTTCATATATTAAAGTTTGTTCCAACTAATTGTGAAAGTATGTGGCATGTTTTGTCTGTGGATTCTTTAGTGGAGACATTTTTCTTATAATTGAGTTTCTTCTGTTGTACAAGGCACTACTCATTTTTTACAGTATGGGTATGACTTAGTTGATATTACTTCCAGAGCTATGGCCATTGGTACTTTTTCTGTGGCTGCATTCTCAGAACCTTCAAGATTCTGTTAAAAATTAGATTTTAAATTCTCCTTTGGATAGAAATTTAGTTTTTAGTCCTTCTGTTGCAGAGGTAATCAAAAAGTATGAGAAAAGGGGTAAGTTGATACAGGGAATTGCTAAGAGTTTTAGTCCTCCTTGTCTAAAATTTCTGAGGGATTATCTAACTCTTCATCCAATTTTGGCAAAAAAACAAAATAAAGAATCTCAACAAAATGCAGGTAAACAGATGTTTAAGAAGAAATGGCAGGAGGGTTATAAAAAATTTTGAAACCTCCCAAAACTAAAGATAGTCCAACAAGTCAGACTGACTATTTAAGGGAGCTTGTTCCCTGCCCCACTCTGGCAGCCTATTTTCCCTTCCAAAAAGTTTGAATCTTCACTTTTCTCTTTGGCAGTGGTTAGTTTCAGACAAATATGTCATGAAGATCATTCATCAATTTTACAGATGGCAGTGGGTGGAAATTCCTCTTTTTCTGTGGGTAGTCCATCATCCACCAGACCAAACTCCTTTATTACCACCTGTTCTTCACTTCATTCTGTCCCAAGGAGTGATAGAACTAGTTCCTCCCTCCCAGGTAGGGAAAGTATTTTTTATTCAAGGATGTTTTAGTGTCCAAAAAAGAAAATGCTTGGAGACTAGCTCTGGGTCTTTCTTTCCTAAACCTATTTGTGATAGTGTATAAATTTGAAATGATGTCACTTTTCAACTTGTTATCTTTTCATCTTCATTCAGGTTTTTTGGTAATACTATTTTTAAAAGATGCTTATCACATCCCTATTCATACATAAGGTTTTGTGTATCTGGATCACATTATCAGTTCTCTGCCTTAACCGTTAGACTATACACTGCACCAAAAGTGTTTACAAAGTGTCTAGCTCCAGTTAAAGCTAATTTCAGGCTACAGGGTATCCACATTTTTTCCAAATGACTTATTTATCTTTGCAGAGTCTTTTTCAAAGTGTCAGGAATATCTCATTTGGGTGAGAGATCTGTTACACAATATGGGATTCCAAGATAACATTCAAAAGACTTTTTGAGTCCTCCACACAGGAATGTATTCCTGGGGGATTAGCCTGATACTTCAGTCTCTTTGGTCTTAGCACCAACATCCTTGTCTTTTCAAATCCTAATGATAGGTTTTGTCAAAAGAGAAATCACTTGGTGGAGACAGCAAATATCCTTAAATCAAACCAAGCAGAAACTTTGCAGTGTGGAGGGTGTGAAGCTCACTCCTTCAAATATGTTATGCACCTAGTTCACTAATAAAAACTGAACTTTAAAATACATGCTACAAAATAATGAAATAGTAGGTAGTCCACAGTTGAGTTAAAAATGGAATATCCTTTATTGAAACACACAAACAAGTGATCCTAGTTAAGTATAATGAAAAGTATTAAAGACATTCATTAATTTATATATAATCAGGTTCTTTGGAGCAAGAGAGTGGTTACAGAGGGTGGTTCTGTTAAGAGCAATAAAAGCATTAAACTCATTCCTTTAACCAAGTCCCCCTTCCCCATTAACACCATAATGAAAATTGAGACTGTGCTACCTTAGAACTGAAAATAAAAAGCTAGGGACAAATTAAACTATATAATATAAGAACAGCTCATTAAGGCTAACCTACTAATTCAAACTTTATTAATTAAGAAACCAACTCGCTAACATAAAGATCTACAACTAAACATCTATCAGAATAAATATTAGTAACTTATAAACTGAAACACTTTTAACAAAGATCACTTTTGTACCAAATAAATACTTCTCAGGTTTATGTGTAAAAACATATCATAATATTAATGAACATGTGTATAAATCTACAATATTAATGAACATGTGTATAAATCTACAAGTGAACACCTAAGTAGCCGAAATTTCTGCTTGGTTTGTTTTTGACCCAGTATAGGTTGCATACTGGTTTTCTGAGACTTCGAGGGATACCATGGATTTTTCTTTTTGAAATATCCCTAAATCCATGTCTCCTCTTTTCTTTCTCTGTTCCAAAGCAGACACCTTGGACTTTACCTGGGGAGCAATTTCAGGAGAGATAAAAGAGCAAAGTGTGTGGTACACCAGGGACAGGCACATAAATATAAAATAAGTTCTTGCCCTGATCAAGGTATTCAACTCTGAATCATGTTTGTTCTCTGGGATCTCTTCAAGTTGTTACAGACAATACCATAGTCATGTGGTACATTAACCAGCAAAGGAGATCCAAGTTGTGATGACCCACCACTGGACCAGTAATCAAGGAGCCTCAATCCTCACCACTGTCACCAGTGAGGGACATAGACTGGGAGGATGACAAGTACACACACAGTATTTCCAGATGCAGTTCTCTGCATCAAGTGCAATTTCCCTTAAGAGCACACAGAGACCACAGTTAGTCAGCGACTGGTTTCTCACTCTTTCTCCAGATCCCCAATAAGACTCCACATTGGTACAGCTATAGAGTTGAGATCTCACCTGAGTGACTGAGCCAAAACCTCCAGTACCTTCTTTGTCCAACCAGTGCTTTGTGTCCCTCCCCATATAGCTGACACACACACTCTTTGAAGTTTGATTTACACACAAACACACATACACACACCTGGGAAAGGCTGGCATAGGTTTACTAGCTAGGTCCCCTTCTACTCAGACTATAAGGTAGTTTCTACTGTCACCAGTCAGTCCTTATCAGCTACTTTAAAGCCCTTAACAAAGGGTGTCCAATCTTACTGCGTGATATTAATACAAATGGTAGTTTGACCAAGAGCAAGGCGATTAGGAGTGGCCCACACAGTGACACCAAATAAATATGCAAGTACTCTCAAAATTTTAACTATCTCTACACATCATCAGCCACAATGAAAGGTTTAATTACATTTAATAATATATAATAAAAGAACAAGACAATACTAAATATATATTCACAGTGATATCAGAGTTCAAAACCAGAGGAAATATTTAAAACAACATTGCAGGACAGTCTCAAATAAACAAAGAAAAATATCTAAACCAAGCTTTACTATATTCCTGACTGAATCTAAGAGAATTACTATAAGCTAAGAACTTAGTAATAGAGCAAGGCAGATGTGGGGAATGGATCTTCTAGTTGTTGTCAGGTCCAAGACAGACTGTAGAATGCTCTGCCTCACTAAGAGACTTCTCAAAATAATATCTCAATTATTACCCCTGGGATAACTTGCAGAATGACATCATTTCTTCTCATTTGACTGCTAGTTCCCAGGCCAAATAGCCATTGATGAAGCTGCCAGTATTTAGCATTTACCTGTAAAAATATACACACAAGGGCTTCTCCTCACATCTCTGGCAGATGCTGGAAGTCATAAAACAATTACATTCCTTCATGCTTTCAAGACCAGTAATTACTTTACCCTAAAGACAATACAGAAAGTTTTCTAGTACAGACATTGTGCCTCTTGCTGTATTGAAAACTGAAAAATATAATATTTTATGGCCTAGCCATAAAGTAATTTAATTTCAGTTATTTTTCTAAAGTTAACCTCATGTATTTCAGTTTCTACTGTTAAAATATATACATTTAAACATTTACATGTACATTTCTGTTCTGTTCCAGTAGAGCACACTATTGCTACAGTTAAAACAACACTCTGTAAATACCCTTTTCAACACACTTGTATGTACAAGCAGTTTGATATACACATGGCATACAGTTCTAATACATTTGTAACACAAGTATCTTGTATAAATCATTTCAGTATTCACCAATGACATATACTTATTCACAAAATTCCAGCTAGCTAGGCTGGCAGTATCTTCTTTCATCACAAAAGCCATATCTCTTTTCCAGGCTAACTTTGTTAGCTTGGTTCATAGGTGTGTACTAGGCTAATGGCCCTGGAGCCTTTATAAGCCTAGCCCATAGAATGCCCTAGCATCGTGCCGCCTGGCATTAGTTTCCAGTACTTCTATCAAGTAGACACACTGGAGTGATTCCCGGGGTGAACCTTCTATTACCCATCCACTCATCAAGATTTCTCTTGAAGAGGGACAGCAAGGTGCTCTGCTTGACATGTATGGGAAGTCTATTCCAGAGCATGGGCAGTCTCTGGGTGAGGAACCTGTCCCTCCAGCATGTTCTATTGATTATGGTAATGAGGTTGAGGTCTCTGGAGCATGTGGTGTGGAGGGATTGGGCTTTTTTTAGATGTAGCATTTCTAACAGAGCTGGGTCACACATGGCTTTGTAAGTCAAGCAGAGATCGCCTCTAAGTAGGCGATATGAGACAGAGAATAGGTGGAGTCTTTTGAGTTTGTATGTGTAGGACATGTGTTTAATGCCTAGGATCCCCTTCGTGAGATACTTCTGTGGCCTATCCAGCTGATGCAGGTGTCTAGTGAGGTGCATACCAAATGGGGCATTATAGTCGATGATTGGTCTAATGAGGGAAGAGAGAGATGATGACCTCTTTCTTCCTGGATGCAAAACCCTTGGTAATGAGATGTGCTACATAGAAGGACTTTCTGACCACAGTGGCAATGTGGTGGTCGAAGGGTAGTTTGCTGTCCAACCTGCATCCCCAAATCTCTTATAATGCCTTCAGTGTTCAGTGGGCTCCCATCAATGTGATAATTAGTAGGAACTGAGTTTTTACCAAAGGGGATGAGGACGCATTTTTTGGCGTTAAGCTTAAGGTGATGGTTTGACACCAGTCATTGGTCTCAGTGAGGCCTTTCTTTAGGATGTCTGCATCACTTGAGGAGTTACTAATTAATGGCTACCAGCTTGGAGTCATCTGCAAACTTGGTCAGCCAGAGTCCCTTTGTGTTGGCCTGGACTTCTGAGAAGTAGATTCTGAACAGGAGAGGACCCAGGACCAATCCCTGTGGGACTCAACTCGTGACTGGTTGGCAGTCTGACTTGGAGTCCGCTACTTTCATACTGTGAGCCAATTTGCAACCACCTAGTGATATAGGGGTTGATGCCTAGTTTAGAGAGTTTATCAGTAATTCCTGAGAAAGGAATTGTATCAAAGGCCTTGGCCAGATCGAGGTAGGCTGTATGAACTGCCTTACCTTCATCCACTGCACTGGTGACTGACTCAAAGAAGTCAACCAGGTTAAGCAGACATGTTCTCCCTTTCACAAAGCCAAACTGAGTGGGGTCTAGAGTTTGGAGGTTTCCTATATCTTTGTTAATCAGGACCATGATTATGCACTCCATAGCTTTACACATCAGACTCATCAGGCTAATGGGGTGATAATTTCCAAGGTCTGTAGTCGCTCCCCCTCTATGGAGACAGATGACTGTAGCAGTGCACCATTTGTTATGGACAAAGCGACCGAACAGGCCACACAGATGTGGTGCCAGTTCGCTTTGTAGTTCATGTAGAACACAGTCAGGGATGTTATCAGGTCCCATGGAAGTTGTATTCTTGGCCTTGGACAATGCAGCTTTAACCTTTGCTGCAGTAATGTTGGGTGCCTGGCATTCTTCCGGTATCATGACTGGTCCTTTGGGGGGGGGATAAAGTTGGCACTGAATCTGTCAGCCAGAGCTGGTCCAGGGCATTGGAATTGATGAATTCCAGGAAGTGTTGGGCCAGTGTATTGGTGCTTGAGTAGTTTTACCAGTTAATGGAGGGGTAGTTGAAGTCTCCTAGTAAGAGAGTGTTGCGTTGGACCTTGGTAGATTCCAGGGTGATTAGGAATGTGGAGTGAGAGTCTAGGGACATAGTTGGGGACCTATAGCAGGCTATGACCTGGATCTCCGTCTTACCCAATGTTAATTGTACCTGAAGTATCTCAGATGCGTTATGCTGGGCTACTAGTCTGGAGGTATGCATAACCTTTATGAATATGGAGACACCACAACCTTTGGAGCTTTGGTCCATGTTGTGGGGCTGAAAGGTATGGAATGAGTTATAGCCTGGTTGTGCAGGGGTGCTTTCTACTGCTTTAAACCAGGTCTCCATTACAGCACAAATGTCAATGTTCTCCATTTTGAGGAGTGCTTCAAGTGAGTGCATCTTGAGAATTAGAGTTCTAGCATTGAGCAGCATGACCCTCAGATTGCATTTATTTATAGCTGTTATGGTGGTAATTTGGTCTTTGGAACACTGCCTAAAAAAGGCACTAATGGGGTGGCAAGAGCCCTAGCCAGTACCAGGAAACCCAGAGGTGACAGATGCAGGCCATCTGGGAAAACATCAAGGTCTGTCAGTCATGTCATCCCAAGCAGACAGATACTGGATCCCCTTAGAATGACACCAGAAATGAGCCAATTGCTGAAGTTAATCATTTTTTGTTTGTACTGTGGTATCATTCTGGGTGATGGTAGGATACTGCTCAGGGCTAGTGTCATACCTGCCTGAGCCACATAATCCGAGAGCTCCACCATGTCTTTTTTCATGTAGTCCAGGGAGGTGCATCTCAGGTCATTCACACCCACATGGACAATGACAGAGTCATACTTGTACTTGTTGTGGGGTGACCGGAGTGCGTGTGTTATGTGTCGGATTCTGACACCTGATAGACAGCTGACTGTTACCTTCTCCTTATTCAACCTAGTGAGTGGGACATCTGTGTGCGTCACTATTGAGTCACCTATGATTAGTGTATTGGGCAAGGTGTTTAGCCTTAGGGGCTTATGTTAAGGGGCACACTGTGGAGGTGAACTATGTGTCCGGTGGTTTGTGCTGTGTTGTGGTGGTTGAGTGCATTTCTGTCTTGGAGGTCTCTGCTGTTTGGGTAAATTTCTATCGAGAGCCTTCGCGAAGGTGGGTGTGTGGTTTGTGTTTCTGTGTGAGAGCTGTGATAGCGGGTGTTCTGGAGAGCTATGTGTTCCATGTAGTCTGGTGCAGGTGTTGATCCTCTCCTCTTGACTGGCTAGTGCAGTCTTGACTGGAGAGTGTATAGCTTCCAATTTCGTGATATAAGTGCATCTCTCACAAGTCTGAGTGCTGAGAGGTAAGAGGAGAGGGTTGTCTGTGTAGATGAGGCAGTTGCTACACTGCCTCAGAATGCCCAAGTGTACCAGGTTAATAGGAGAAAGCATAGGGAACTGCCCTTTAATCATGCCAGGAGGGGTGGTCATACTAAGTACTGGAGCTATTTCCATGAAGAATGACTAGTGCTAGGTGTGCTATAATATTTGGTACAAAAACCTGTTGAAGTGTAAAGTGATTAGGCTATTTGAAGTGCAAGTGAGAAAGAACTAGCAAGATCTAAGGGAAAAACTGAAGAGCAGACTTTCTGGCACCAGTAATAGTTTACTTCAGCTCGGCGCATCTGCACGGAGCTTAAACAAGCACAAACCCAAGCAAATGTGGGCTTTTAAACCAGAAAGTTGAAAGGGATGGAAAAACTGTCCAAACGGCCAATAAACTACAATTTCTGAGCCAGAAACCACTCCTCTTGTGGTAGATAGGTTATCTAGTACATACCACTCCCACTGATAAGCTAGAAGGCTTCCCTCCAACACAGAAAGGCTTGGGGGGCTCAGAAGCTTACAAACAGTCATGGATACAGCACATCTGTATCTGGACTAGACTAGTTACAGGAAAGGCAGGAAGCAATCTTAGAACTATTTTTTTTTTACAGAAAAGCAGCTAAAACAACAGTAAAAACAATTCAAATGCAGTGCAAGCTTGGGATATAGAGCAAAACTATATGTCAGACAAGCTGAACAGAACAAAGGCAGACCATTATGAATGGAAACTAGATCATGGCGTCTTCCAAGATTTGATCCATTTGTAGGGAGTTCCTCAAGTAGAACTATTTGCCTCCTCTCTGAACAATCAGCTGGCAAGATTCTGCTCCAGGATTCCATGCAAGAAGGCCTAGAATACAAATGCCTTTTCTTTCCCTTGGACAGGAATGTTTCTGTTTGCTTTTCCACCCTTTCCACTGATATTCAGGGCTCTTCTGAAGATTCAGAAGGAATCCTCCAAGATCATTGTGGTGACTCCCTTATGGCCCACAGGAGAGTGGTTCTACCTTCTTTTGGAAATGGCCACAGACAATTACCACAAGCTTCCTCATAAACTGGATCTACTCACACAAGATCTGGGGATTTTGATACACCTTTATGCCAGTCAACTTCAGTTGACTGCCTGGGTGATAAGATCTTAATTCCCTATAGTCACCTGTTTACTGAGGACATGCAGCAGAGACTAATGGAGAAAGAAAGCCGATTGCTAGAAAATCATATATTAGAAAACAGAAAAGGCTTTCTAGTTGGTGCCAACAATATAACCAGCATCCACCAGGGCTAGTTTTACAATACAATACTATTCTATGGCCTTTCTTATTCTTCAATCAGGGTTCATGTATTGGCCATTTCAGCATATCTGCCCATGGATCATCCTCTTTCAATACATTCTCATGTCAACATTTTTGAAAGGAGATTTGCATAAATGACCTCCAAGAAAACCTGTGGCCTGCCCTTGGGATCTTGATTTTGTGTTAGAGAAGCTAAAAGTTACTCCATTTGAATAAGTTAACCTGGCTGACTTGAAGACAGTTTTACTGATTGCTCTGATTGCAAGTACTAGGCTAACTGCCTTTGTGGGCCATTTTAAGCCTAGCCAATTACCCAATGTAAGAATCAAACCCTGCACCTTGTGTCTGTAAGGTAAACACCTTAGCCATTACACCAACCTCCCACCCCTGACTAATGAAAAATCAGTATCTGAGATGCATCTCTTATGGTGAATCAATCCTATCTCATTTTCCATAGAGAAAGGGTTTCTTTGAGAACAAATCCATCTTTTATGCCTGAAGTGGTATCTGAGTTTACTTTAAGCCACACTATCCATCTCCCCTTTTTCTTTCCTGAATTTAATAATGTGGGAAAATACTCCGTACCTTGGATGTGCACAGACTGCTGGGGTACTATCTTCACAGAACTAAATCTTAAAGATCATTTCTTGTGAAGGTAAGAAGGATGGACAACCTGTGTCAAAGCAGACTATTTCCAAATGGATGTCTAAGACTGTTGTTACCTTTTGCTTTATTCAAAACAATAAAACTGTTTCAAGCAGGGTGAAGGATAACTCTAGCAGGGCCTTAGCTTAATCTGTGACTTTTTGGAAAGGGTTGAATTCCAGGAGTGTACGAGAAGCAGCAACTTGGTTCCCTACATACTTTTACAAAGCACTATAAGTTTGATTCCTTCTGTAGGTATAGATCAGGCTTTGATAGGACCATTCTCCATGAATTCCTGGATTCTTCTTTCAACCTCCAAAATAAGGAAAGGTAGGGTAAAATGCCCATATAGCTAAGGCTACTGCAACAGTGATCAATATGATGGACATAGTACTGTTGTGTAAGTAAACTTACCACAACAGTAGATGTCTGAATGATCACTGCTGCAGTAGCTGCTCCCCTCATCACCCTTGTTTTATATTGTGCTATTTATATCAGCTCAGCTTGAGATGACTGATGGTGTTGGCATGTGGAAGGTGCCCTGAAGCTTTGGAAGTTGGCTGGCTGTTATATCTTTGGCAGGATATAACCCACATAGCTAAGACTAATACAGCAGCGATTATTTGAACCTCTACTGTTACGGTAAATTTACTTATATAACTGTACATTTTCTTTACATTCTGTCAGGTTATCGTGACCTACCACTTAACACTGCCTTAGCCACAATGCATGTTACATCACTCTACACAAACATCCTGCACAAGGATAGCATTGCTGCCCATCTCAAGTACTTAGAAGAGAAAACTGATCATTACATTACTCCAAATATAGAGGGACAACTTATAGAAGTCATTCTGTCACATAGCAATTTTACCTTTAATGGGAGACATTATGTTCAGACTGTGGCACCACAATGGGCACCAGAATTGACTCCCTGATATGCAAACCTCTTTGTGACAAACCTAGAAGAGGAATTTCTACTACACTGTACACATAGAACACTCACTTATTTCCATTTTATTGATGACTTAGTCTGGCCACATACTATCAACTCCCTCAAAGAATTCCATCAAAGACTCAATAGAATCCACCCATCTATTAAACTCTTCTTGGAGTACTTGACTTCAAGTGAAACCTTCCTTGCTACTGAGGTTAATATACAAAATGGGACATTCTAGACATATGTCTACAGGAAACCAACTGACAGACAGACATATCTACACAGAAGCAACAATCTTCCCAGCCACGCAAAGAAGTCAGTTACTTACAGTCAAGCTCTTTGATATCACTGCATTTGTTCTATTGAGACCACAGCTGGCACAGCTCAGAGATGTCATATGCTTGCTTAAGGTCACTCTACCAGGGAGTTTGACATGTAAACAAAGTAGTATAGCTACTATGAGAACAACTGTTTCAGTATAAAGAGAAGAACCCCTGTCACAAAGTTCTACTAGTAACAACATTTCCAACTTGACAAAATTTTAACGGACCTCCAATCAATGTTCAGTGACTACGACAAGTTGACAGACATTTTTCAAGTAGCCACTAAAATCTAAAGAATCTTCTTCTCAGGAGCACATTTCAACCAGTGCAGAACACTATGTCCAGAATGGCACAAAACCAGTGCAGGAAATGTCCAGTGACTGGTTACATAGCAGAGACAGATCATTTACTCATAACTAAAATAAATGCCCATAGACACACAGTTACAAATAAAATGACTGACAAGTCACTGTCAGCACGCTTTTCCCAGTCTGATCATTTCTGTATCAGACATGTCAGTTATGGCTCTTAAACGACGTTCCCATAAACCTTTTAAAAGAAGAACAATGGAGATTAAGTTAATTCAATTGTTCAGTCTGACAGAAAGTGGTATGAACCTGGATATTAGTTTTATAAGATACTATAGTACCCAACTTTTCCTTCTGAGCAACTGACAGTGGACATAAATAAGGCATGATGAAGAGCAGCAATTTTCTTTTTCTGGTAATGCATAATTTATGATGAATTTACCCTGAATTCAAAATGCTGAATATTTCATAATATTAACAGTAACTGTTAAGATTACTGGGGATCTATGTTTTTGCACCTGTATTTTATTCATGACAATAGAGTAGTTACTTTCACATAAGGCAGCATTCTGGTCAGAAAAGTATGTAGCCATAACAGATAGCAATGCCTTAATATTACAGTGTAAGAAACTTCTTTGTGTGAAAGATTTTTCACTCCATATATCTCTAGTTAATCACTGTTTATTAATCAGATCAGACAATAGTAGTAGAAGTAGCGAACTTAAACTCAAGTAAAAAAATAATAATAATAATAATAAATATATAATTGTACAGAATTACTAAGTATTCGAAAGTAATCCAAGCAAGGCAGGCAGTCTGTTTCCAGTCAAAAATCCTTTATTAAGTACACAGACTCCAGATGAAAAGGCCTTAATATTCAGACAGTTTTAACATTTTAACAAAACATAGCCCAATTCTGCTGTTCTTCAGGACCTTAGGTTGATACAACACCATTTTCTTTTCTGTTTTTCTGTCTCTCCTTTTTTCTCTCTTTCTCCCAGTTAGCTAAACCACAGCCTGTGTAGTCTTTTAACTGCATACAATATCCATACATTCTAACCGTGCATCTTATTCTCTTGGTTGCCGCTGCCTTTCTCATCATTGTGAACAGGACATCATTGTTAATTCCTATTTTCTGTTAACCAAACATCTATAACACTAAGGTTGCTTGTTTAAAAAAACAACATACACATTAGAACTTCTTCTTTTCTTTCTCTGGATTTAATCTCTTTACACATCTCTTGTTTTCAGATTTACTGTCTAATTAAATGTCAGAGCAGTCTCGCTGCATTATCTTCTGTGATAAATGAACACTAACTCTAATGTAATATGCCAACGTTTGATTTTTATAGCATGACATGACCCCCTGTCTTCTACAGTTAAAGTCTCTGTAGCTAACACATACACACACACGCACACACACACACACACACACACACACACACACACACACACACACACACACACACACACACACACACACACACTCGTGCGCACACTGTGGTGTAGTCTGAGCTGCATTTTTTTTCCACGCTAGCATTTTTTCAAATAGTTTTTTTTAGCCAACTGGAAATAAATTATCTACTTCCCTTTCTAGGCAGAACTGGATTTTTAAGGACTGTATCATCTATAAAGTAATAACTCCGGATAAAGGTCTCAAGCAAACTTGAGCAATTGCAAAACCCATGCTTTACTAAATCTTGTCTGTGTTCCTGTGTCTTTGTGTTTTCTTTTAGTGGACAAATATGACATTTATTTAACTTTTTTTTCTCCTTTAAAGAAGCATTGCAAAATTATCTGACTTCAAAAATTTTGAAATTACTCCCTTTAGAAACTTACCCCTGGATTCAGCAAGCTCTGCACAAAGTGCAGGAATAGTGCAAGAGCTGCTGCACGCAATATGGCCGACGAGCGATCCAGGAATGAGCTCCCGGGACGTGCACGAGCGCTCCTACACTATTCCTGCATGGACACCACTGCTATATGCTAATTACCTCATTTGCTGGTGAAAACCATGCAAATGAGGTGAATTAGTGATCCAGGAAGCAGGCAGGCGTCTGTGCAGGAATAGTTTAACCTGCAGAAATGTATTTGGTTACTAACCAAATACATTTCTGCAAATTACAAAACGGAGGCATGACAGCTCTAAAGAAAGTATGTATTCAATGTTGTAGGTATGGCAGTGGCCAGCTATATGGACATTGGCATGAGAAACAGTTGTAAAATTATAAAAAATAACTTTATTTTTTTTTGGCAGATTTCGGCCGTTTAAGCATAGGGCAGCAGTGCGCAAACGGGATCGGCCTGGAAATAAGAAAAAAAGTTGGAAATAAGCTTTTAAACCCAAATCAGCCTTTTGCCATGATATTCAATGGCCTGCATAAGACAACAATACCAGGGAATAGTGGTTGTTAAGGGGGAAGGCTGAGTGTGAATGTGGTAACTATGAATTAGCATTCTGTTTTATGCAAATGAGGGGATTGATACTGAATCGCAGATTTCCTCTCAGTGTTAGCTTGCACCCAACCGTGTAGGTGCAGCAACACCATTGTATAAGTATAACAGGTGGATGATCTTATAAGGGGGAGTATCATGCATGCTGTAAGCTTATTGGAGCTCTGTGGCCTGTGTTTGCCCTTAGCTAAGCACAGCTAAGGAAGGAGGTGTGTCTGAGGCTGCCTAGCAGTGTTTACATTGCCTAAACGGGTGTGCACGCTGCGCACCTGGTTTTAAACAAACAGAATAAAACAGGAAATAGCAGCTCTGTTCACATCTGAGCACTGGGTATGCGCGCCGTGCCTCGGGGCTTAAACAGGAAGGCAATGGGAAGGGAAAACAGCAGTAGGAAGGCAATCAAAAAGAACTAGCATAGCTGGCAGGTGAAATGTATCAGAATCAGCCAATTACACATGGAACATCCTAGCACACTACTATAAACTATGCAAACACCTTCCAGTCTGTTTTTTCCCCACAAACTCTATACCACTGGTATAGACAGACGGGAGGAAATTTTACATGACAAAACTAACAAAATGTTAGGGGCTGCTGTCACTCTCATACATCAATATATGCAAGAGGCTGAGGATGGTGAGGATGTGAATGTTGACAACCAACCCACAGTGAGGAGAAGGGGAAGAGTGTACAGATGGGACTACATGAGCTGGAGATAGTGGAGCACTATAGGGTGGACAGGGACATTCTACAGCAAATTGTTGAGCTATGCCGGCCATGCCTCACACACAGAACCAACAGAGGGGAACCCATCCCAGTGGATACCAAGATATATGTAGGCTTAAGAATACTAGCCACAGGTACCTTCCAAACGGCAACTGGGGATATCATGGAGATCTCACAGGCATCAGCATCCAGGTTACTCCACCAGTTCCTGGATGCCATGTCAGCACATGCCGGTGAACACATATATTTCCTCAACACCCATGAGGTGTTGATCAGCAATATGCATCTCTTCCACCAAAGAGCAGAATACCCTGAGGTAGTGGGTGCTATAGACTGCATGCACATACACATCAAAGCACCACCTGGCGAGCGGGGTAGGGTCTACATAAACTGCAAGGGGTTCCCCTCCATCAACTGCCAGGTCATGTGCAATGCCCAGGGCATTATCTTAAATGCATGTGCTGGCAGGCCTGGAAGCTATCACGACTCCCACATCTGGCATATGGCACAGCTGTACCAGTCATTTGCCACTGGGGACATCCCATATGGCCACCTAGTGGGGGATGCTGGCTATGCACTGGAGCTGTGGCTGATGACACCCCTTAGAAATGCACACACACCTGAACAAGAACTCCATAATGAGGCACACGCACAAACCAGAATCATAATAGAGTGTGTGTTTGGGATGCTCAAGTCACGGTTCTGCTGCCTGGACATATCTGGTGGAACCTTGCACTCTCCAGCTACATGTACATAAATGTTCATAGTATGTGCCATGCTACACAATATGATCCTGCGGAAACAGCCGCAGCAGGAACAGCATGGGGCAAGGCCACACAGCATTGCAAATGCCATCACATGCACAGAGGGACTCAGAGGAGGAACTACCTGAGCCTGCCCATGTAGGCAGAAGGAGGCATGCCCAGTATGCCCAGGCCTTGGCAAAGAGACAACACATAGCACATACACTGACACTGTAGGGACCCAGGGAATGACACCTCTCTCTGACTCGCACACACAGTAAAAGGGATGCCAAACATGACACTACCTGTGCTTTACCATGTATAGGGAGTGTACTATGTGCATCCGACATAGTCAGCCCTCCAGCACCATCCTCAACATTGGCACAGCCACAAGTTAAGTCAGTCTTCCTGTCAATTGCTGAAAGGAGTAGTATGTTCTGATAGTTGTATCTATGGTATGTACATGAACATGCAAGGGAATTGGGTGGTTGAATGGGATGGCAGCAGATAGTGGACACCTATATGGGCAGCATGAAATCCATAACAAATACTGCTGTCAACATACTAGGCAGTACTAGACAAGGTGACAAAATCCCACTGCAGTACATGTTGTGGCCCAAATGTGTGTCCATAGGACGCACACATGCATGTGAGTGAGGCTCACATACCCACCACCAGCCTGAGCCAGCAGGACAGGTGTAGACGACCATAAAGAAAGGCTGGGCTAAGGCCTCCAATTGTTGGCAATGGTTAACAGCCCCCCCTTCAGATCTACACAGACAGACTACAACAAGTCTGGCAGTTATATGTTAGTTCTGAAGGGTAAGAAGTCTAAAACTGAAATGTAGGTCAATAAAACCTAAGATCTATACTCTACTGATATGCCTCCAGTCTACATGATAGGTCAGAATACTAAATGAAATGGAAGCCAACAGAGTACCTGAAATACCAGCACAGTCATAGCAAATGTTTAAAGTCATCAGGTGTGCCCCCTCCAACAATCCTATGTAGAAATGCAGTAACATGTAAGTATGAGGTGTAATAACAGTGGAGCACAGATTACCCGAGTTGGCCCAATCTACAGGATAGATTGTTGCATGTGTACAATATGCAGGGGTCCATGTGCTAAGTTGTCATGTGTTCATTATTGTGTGGAAGTGGTCAGCATGTAGGCATGGAGGGTTGTGTCTCGGTGGCCTATGGGCAGTACTGTGGATGACAGGGCCATGTTCTGACAAATGCAATACCATCCACAATGCTTCTCAGCAATACCCTGTCAGCAGTCATCCATACACACTGCCCAGATGTCAATATCTGTCACCGTCTGAAAGATGGACATGCCATGAATGTGGGCCCATACATACACACAGTACACAGGTGAAAGTACCTTAGACAGTGTGCATAAAATGTAACTGTCAACTGCACACAACTTTGGAATTGTACATACAGGTTAGCAGCACTTTAGTTTTCCGTGTAGTATGGACAATCACTAGTAGATCACAAAAGGCAGAGTTTTGAAGTAATGAGAAACTGCCTATGTCCCTGCACAAGGCATCATAAGGGTAATATCTCAGGTATATCTGTGAGTCAGCTGCAAGTAGCTTCCATATCACACATGCACTCAGCTCACCCCACCATCAGCCACAGGTTTATCACAGGTCATATCCTTGCTGTTGGGAATGAGTACAGTATGACCCCACTTGTGTATGGGAATACCCACAGAATGCAGCATGCTGAAGAGGTGTCCTATGTAGGTGTGTCCCTAGCTGTAAGCAGCACCCTGCCTGCATCCAGACCAATGGGTCAATATGTACAGGAACTATTGCCATTAACACCTTGCAAGCTTACCCTGTCACCCCAGGGGAATCCACTGGCTCGCAGCCTGGGAATGTAGGAGTGACAGAATGCACTGGCCTGCAACAGATGGCCTGCATCACTACCAAATGGCCTACAGTCCTCTGTCAAAGGCCTGTGCCTCACCCGTAGTGCCAATGTATGGTATCACATGGGGTCCCAACTAACAAACTAGCACAGTCAAATGAACACAAATGCAAGGCCATGTTGACAAATCCCAGTAGCATGCCCCCATGTCCTACTGCATGAACTGTGGACCAGTCCATAAATACCACTGAGATGAAGAGCCAACTATAGGGATACTTCCCAGATATGGCTTGCATAATGTTAAGACAAGGATAGAATTACAGAGTGGGGGTGTAGACACTTGGATGTCATGGAGTGTGTGAAGTCTGAAACTCTGATGTGTGCCCATACTACCCCTGCCTGCAAACCCAGTAATGGGTGGCTACAAACCTGCTTGTAAACCACAATATGAGGGGGAACTGACCAAATATATGAGCTCTGCCTCTGAGTAACCTGGGTGAATCTGTACAGCTGAGAGGTATGGCCACAGCAGTTAAGTCAATATATGTACAAGAAGGGGATCCTCAGCCACCATATTACCAAAGTGCTGGACTATTTACACAGACCAATCAGCAAGTGTCTGTAGCTGCCCCGCCAGAATGGCAGGACTATGCAAGAATGTGTAGGCTGCGGACCACAATACTGCACTCAGCTTCATTCATCTTATATTTCCCAGTAAATAACTGTGAGCAAATAATTATATCTGTCAGTAGTCGATGACATAATACATCACAGTGTAAAACAGTACATATGTCTGAATATCTCTGCTAACACCAACCATGTAACACAAGCAGCACAGACAGCAATAGTTACAGTATCCCCCTATATGTCACCAATTGTGACTCCATATTGTCAACCTATCTACAGATATCCTGCAAAAACAGGTTGCTATCTGTAGGTTGAGAACACCAAACCCTGGACTGGAGTATAGCCCTAACTGGAATGGATTCACACACTCAATACAGAAGGTCATATTGGGCATGCTCCTACACTTGGAGAAATGAAGCCCATGTCTGACAACACAGTGGACTATACATATATGTCATTTGCAGATGTCTGTGCACACACATCAACCTGTACATCATTTATGCTTCACACACACATTGGATAGGAATGCTCAGACATATCCAAGTCCAACACACTATAATATGACAAACATACACACATTGAGATGTGAGGAAGAGAAAGACAGACAGTGACAGGTAAAATTCCATTATGAGGCCTGTCCCACCCACTACACATCCAATTGGCTGATATTACATGATGTGCTGATGTCAATCACTATAGACATTCCTTTTGGTAGCCCTCAGCCCTGTAGTGTCTGTGGTGGTTGTGATAACTGTGTAACCCAATAATACAAATCCGTATTCATGTAGCATTTGTATACTCAGTCCTGTCAAATGTAAAGTTGTGTGTGACTGAGTGTGTGTGTGTTTCCAGAGGAATGATTTATGGCCCATTCACACACACTGCACTTCCCATTGCCCATGTTACCACCCCTGCTGATGTCAGTCACCTTGAAATAAACCATCAGCCAAATTTTAACCCTATAAGCTCCGTGATGTGGAGGTGAATGATTTTGAGGCCATTGCACTCACTAAACCTGCCATTCCCCTACTTTAGCACACCTGCTGATGTCATTCATCTTGAAATAACCCTTTGGCCAAGTCTCAGCCCTATAAGCTCCGTGGTGCTTGCAATAACTGCGTAATACTGTAATATAACAAATAAGTTAGATAGGAGTTCTAATCCCAGACATAGCAACTGTGATAATGTGTGTGTATACGTGAAGATAAATGATTTTGAGGCCATTCGCACTCATTAAACCTGCCATTCCCCTACTTTAGCAAACCTGCTGTCAGTCACCTTGAAATAACCCTTTGGCCAAGTCTCAACCCTATAAGTTCCGCGGTGCTTGCGATAACTGCGTAATACTGTAGTATAGAAAACTAGTTAGGCGGGAGTGCAAATCCTGGTCCTGGCAACTGTAAAAATGTGTGAGGTTGCGTGTGTCTTTGTTGACACCTGATTTTGTGGTCATTCACACGTACTACACTTCCCTTAGCCCCCCCCTTACCTCTGCAGCTGAGGTCACTCACCTTCAAAGATACCATTGGACAGTTCTCCAGCATATAAGCTTCATGGCACTTCTGATAACTGCATAATACCAAAGTATAGCAAACTAGTTAGGTAGGAGCTCTAATCCTGGTCCTGGCAACTGTTAAAATGTGTGTGTGAGAGTGTGTATGTCTTTGCTGACACCTGATTTTGTGGTCATTCACACGTATTACACTTCCCTTACCCTCCCCTTTAGCTCTGCAGCTGAGGTGACACACCTTCAAAGATACTGTTGGAGGGTTTTCCAACATATAAGCTCCATGGTGCTTCTGATAACTGCATAATGCCATAGTGTAGCAAACTAGCTGGGTAGGAGTTCTAATCCTGGTCCTGGTAACTGTAAAAATGTGTGTGTTTGTGTGTGAGAGTGTGTGAGTCTTTGTTGAGATCTGATTTTGTGGTCATTCACACTTACTGCACTTCCCTTACCCCTCCTTTAGCACTGCAGCTGATGTCACTCACCTTCAAAGATATGTTTGGACAGTTCTCCAACACATAAGATCTGTGGTGCTCATGATAACTGCGTAACAATATAGTACCAATACATAGCTAGGTAGGGGTTTGAAACTCAGGACTGTGTTTGTGTGTGTGTGTGTGTGTGTGTGTGTGTGTGTGTGTGTGTGTGTTTGTGTGTCATCAGTATCCTGTGTGGGTGTTGGTGTGATTGTGTAAATAACAAGATCCATTGCAGCGTGGGTTTCCTACATTTTCATATTGAGGACCAGTATGTCCCAATGTCACATTACAAGGCCAACAGTTATCAAACACCATAGAGGTTGTAGTAGGCAATCCACAGCCATACATTTATATACAGGCAACCATTATAATACCCAGAGACCTCTCTCCACCTACGGATCATACACAAGCACACATGGCTCTTTCTCTCTTCCTTTCTTTCTTTTCCTCTGTCTCTCTCTCTCCCCCTCTCTGGTAGATGTGGAAAAGGGCATCTGTTTTGCATAGGCAGCAGCTTGACTTTGGTAGGTAATGCTCATGATCAGCTGATGGCCTGTGCATGAATTGGAGTCCTCCACTTGCTAATTGCATGTGGAACGCCTGTGGTATAATTCCTATAGCCAATTGCATGGGAACACACTCATATAAGTAAGCACTGCAAGTGGGTGTTGGTCCTTCTCCTTCACTGTGAGCAGGACTTCATATTGGTGTGTGACAAACAGCATCACAGAGGGTAGTTGGAAATACCTCTTACAATAAACACCGTGGAGACAGGCCAACAAAATGGAGAGGGGGGGATGTTCCAGACATGGAGACAGAATGTAAGTATTGCTGTTCTACATTTGAAGTAATGTTGGTTTAACAGGGTTTGTGTGGATATGGCTGTTCTACATGAGTTAACGTCTGGCATGACAGTGTTATGTGGTTGAGAAAACTCTCACCTGTAGGGCTATCTGCAGACTGGCCAGAGTTTGGAGTCGTAGATTTGGTGTATTACTCACACATTTCTGTCTTTATAAATGGAGTAGCATATTCTGATGATTGTAGTCAGTAAATGGTAACATCCATGTCTGTTACTGACTTCATATCCCTCAGAAGAGATATGTCACAACAAACCCTGTTACACCAGCAATGTTCTCAGTTTATAACTGCAATATGTCAATATTGGCCCTGTGTTTGTGCCTCTCTCCCCCAAGTCTGTCACCCTTTGTTCATATGTCATGCAGTAAGAGGTGGATATGTACAGTATACCGTTATTTACTGACATGCTGCTCCAGTCTCTGATACTCTATCAGCCTATATGTTTGTAGGGCCAGACTGAGACATGTCCCATACCACAGTCAGGGATCAGACTACACTGTGAATTGGGTCAATATATGTAGGGTTAGTGTATGAGTGGCAAACATGATGATGACTTTTTTTCACACAGGCCATAGACTGTATTATTACTTAGACTTACCATTATGTGACTGTGGCTGTGTTGAGATTGGTTGTATGTATGCACTTTCACACTGGTGTCTTTTACTCCATGCTGTTACACATCTGTAGTGCCTGTTATATTTGCAATTACATGTGTATTCCCCCATAGGTAAATTGGGTTAGTGTTGTGGCAGTCTGCTTGTAGTATAACAGTGCTTGGTGACATGCCCAGCAGCTCAGTGTATTTACCCTAGTGTGATGTTATGTCCAGATATTTATCAGATGTACTGTTGCCTGGCCGCCATACATGTTGTGTATTTCTGACAAAGCAGTGGGCTGATGTGAAGATGTATGTCACTAAGCAGTGTGATGTATGTGTCTTGGGACCTCTGCTCCTCCAGTTAATATGTGTTAGGACAGACAGGGGTGTGTGAATGCATCAATTGTATGAGCTTATCTAGTCCAGTATTTCAGATATATCCCCATTTTTATGGCTCTAAACATCCCCTTTGTCAGGCTTGTTCCACATTTCTTGCACTAAGACATTCTGTGTATACCTCCTGACTGACCAGATTGTTTCAGACTGTCCATGTTTATTGCTCATATTTCTGCTGTATTCCACGCAATCATTACTGTGATTTTTGTGGTACTTCACTATGATGATTTTATGATGTCTGTCAGTAATTGATGGCATACATGTCAGTATCAGAAGAGACTTCATTCACAACATGTATGTTGACACAACCTCTGTCACTGTAGTAACATTCTGCATTTCTAATTGCAATACATACATTAATGTTCCCTTGCACTAAGAGGTTGAGAGTTATGGTGCTGAGGTATGACTCTACTACGTCATGGGCATATGTTATATATACATACATGCATATGTATATACATGCAGTTGATCGGCCAGTGGATGGTTGATTGGAATATGGTCGAACACAGTGCGTCAAAACCCCAAAAAAGCGATCACAATAGTTGTGAATCCCAAAATACCCCCCCCCCCTTTTTGACCCATGGTAGCACTTGTTTAGGTGGTAGACTGGTCAGAAATGTCACATTTGCTGTTTTGTACAACATTCCAACCGTTCAGCAATAAAAAATGCGATAATAACACTCGGTATTACACCCGATCGAGCAATGTTAGCTCGATCAAACAAACATAGTCTATACATATATATACATATACTGCAGACTTCTTCACAGCTCAGATGGCTTATTGGTTAACTGCTGTGTCTATAGTGTATAGGGTCCTGGGTTCAAGACCTGCAAGGGCTGTTTATTTTGTTGTTAGGCAGAACAGGGACTGTTGGATACAGAGTGGTTTAGGCAATTTTGAGCAGCTTTAAGCGGGTTTGTGCGGGTTTGCATGATGGAAAGTGGTGCTAATGCACGGTTAAATTAATAAGCGCTTACACCATGTAGGCTTCACTTATCAGTGTACAAAATCTGCTTAGCATTTACATTTAAGCAATGCTTACACCTGCTAAGTATAGCTCATCCCAGGTAACCAGTGATCATATTCCAGTCTGAATAAATAGCAGGGTAATGACATCTTTAATAAGTGTATTTAATTCCATGTACATTACATGCTTCTATATGCTGTCATTACAGTAGTAAGGGGTGTGAGTATACTGTATGGGACACCTGAGTATACACGGGTAGTACCACAATCTTTGCTCTTTGTATGTGTTTCATACTTGGGTAATATCCCAGATTATATACAGTCACACTTGCATGTATTGTATCATTACATTACTACTTTTAACAGTGCTTTTCCAAGTAAGAGCAGATTGCAGATTGTAGTACTGGAACCATACACCCCTGCATGCAAAGCTGGACTCTGAGTACTTACTATCGTGTTTGCGGTGTTTGACCTGTATGTTTTTATGCATCTCCTATTGGTCGTTTTGGGCCAGTTCCTAGCTTTTTTCAGCCCCCTGATATAAAACACGCTAAACGCGCGTTAGCATGATTTAGCGCGGAATAGCGCAAAGTTGCCACTGTTGCACACAAGAGCACACAAGAGCAGCGGCGGTTAAACAAGGTTAAACTATTCGGGCCATCTAAATTCCACTCATCAAATTTTCCCTTGAAACTACCTTCCTTGAGCTGTACTGCTGATCAAACCAGCGTATCCTATAACTGAAAAGTTCATCTCTACTTGATTCCCAAGTAGACTCTTCTCTATCTGTAAAGCCTAGCACTTACTCCTACAGTACTTGCACCTTGATAAAGCACTCATATTATAGATAGTACCCCACCAGCCTAAAACCCACATCCCCCGGAGTCCTTTGAAAGTCCTTTATCTACTACTTCTAGTATGACGAGGGATCAGTTGCTAATGTCCTCTCCTGCTCAACTGCTGAACCTGGGAATATTGAGGCAATGTTACAATTGCCTCATGTACACAGACAATCCTCTCCTTCTCCCACAAAACACAAATACATGCGAGAGATGCAACTATACGGCCAAACTGGAGGCTGAGCTCTCTCAACATAGGACTGGCAAGACCAGACAGGAGGAGAAGGTAACCACACACAATACATACCCAGTCACACATAGTACCATCACAACTTCAAATCATACACATAATCACACAAAGACATACTCGGAGGCTCTGATCAAAGATCTACCAAAACAGCAGAGGCCACCAAAGCAGACACCCAAACAACTACCACCTCAGGACCCAACACATGCAACACATAGACCACACAGTCAGAGTGTCAAACAGTCACAGCCCTTAAGGCCAAACACAATGCCAGACACACTTGTCATTGGTGACTCCATAGTCAGACACACTGACGTCCTGCTCACCAGACTGAGTAAGGAGAAGGTCACAGTAAGCTGCCTGTCGGGTGCTAGAATCCGCCACATAACTCAAGCACTCAGGTCTCTCAACAGCAGGTACAAGTACAACTCAGTCATTGTCCACACTGGTGTCAACGACCTGAGACGTACCTCCTTGGACTACATGAAAAGGGACATCGAGGAGCTCTCTGATTATGTAGCCCAGGCAGGTATGACCCTGACCTTGAGCAGTATCCTACCTTCACCTAGAATGATGCCACAATACAGTGATAAGATGATCAGCTTTAATAATTGGCTTAAATTCTGGTGTCATTCAAAGGGGATCCAATGTCTGTCTGCCTGGGATGACATGCTGGACAAGCCACGCTGCTTCGCAATGGACGGCTTGCACCTGTCACCCCTGGGCTTCGGATATTGGCAAAGGCTCTTGCCACCCCCATAGTGCCTTTTTTAGCCAAGGCTCAATTTCTAAACCTACCACCCTAGAACACCAAAAAGGAAAAAACTAAGGGTAATGCTGCTCAATGCCAGAAGTCTCAATCTCAAGATGCACGCACTCGAGGCCCTTCTCAATATGGAGAACATTGATGTCTGTGCTGTGACAGAAACCTGGTTCAAGGCTCCTGAGAGCACCCCAGCACTAACAGGTTTCACCTCATATCATGCCCAGCCCAAAATCGGACAACACCAAGAAAGGAGGGAGTGTCCATATTCATAAAGGACACCCACACCTCAAGGTTAGTGGCAACGCACGATGCATTGGAGACCATCCAGGTGCAATTAACCATAGGCAAGA
Source organism: Protopterus annectens (assembly GCF_019279795.1). NCBI lineage: Eukaryota > Metazoa > Chordata > Ceratodontiformes > Protopteridae > Protopterus > Protopterus annectens. Next base: position 1,807,681,805 of record NC_056726.1, on the reverse strand, counting down.
CTGCTCTGCAATTTGTAGCATGTTACAGGCCACCCTCTCAAACTCAGGAACCTCATATGGCCTTCCTGAAAACATTGGAAGGGATAAATGTATCTCCAAACACCATCATACTAGGTGACTTCAACTACCCTAATATAGACTGGGAACACTACTCAAGCTCAAACACTCTAACCCAAAGATTCCTGGAGTTCATAAATTCAAATGCCATGGAACAACTAGTCACCATCCCCACAAGAGGAGAAAACATACTTGATCTCATCATCACGAACATGGGATCAAAATGTTCAACACCGGAGGTATACTCCTCACTGGTGAGATCAGATCATAAACTAATCTCGCTGGAGGTCCTCATCCCACCCCCACCTGAAACAGAAAAGACCACAGTGAAAAACTTCTCAAAAGCCAACTTCACACTTCTAAAAACTAGTGTGGTCTCCTTTAAGGCCCCTGAGCCAGTGGTAAACATTACTCAAACCGCTGAATCACTTACAAATGCCTTCTACCAGCACCTACAGGACTGCATGGATCAGGCAATCCCAAACAAAACTAAGACTCTCTGTACCAAAGGCAAGCGTCCAGTCTGGTGGACCTCAACCATAAACAAGCTCTACAACAAAAGGAGGAAGCTACTACAAGATAGAGCAAAATCATTGAAAGGTAAGACACCTTTGATCATCATAAGTAAAAAACTAAGAGCCCTCATAAAATCATCCAAGGCAAATTTTGAGAAAAATCGCCAAGGACTCAAAAGACAATCATAAGGCCTTCTTTAGCTATGTTAGAAACCTAGGAGGAAACTCCCAGATATGCTCAGAATTAGTTCAAAATGATGTGAAAATTACTGAACCTACACACATTGCCAACATACTGGCTGACAGGTTCAGTGCAAACTTCTCCCCCCCTCCCACCCAAAAGGAGAGATATCTATACCAGAGGATTGTAGCCCCCCAAACATCTCCAATGCCCAGATGAGAACTGCTCTCACTAAGGCAAAAAACACAGCATCCATGGGACCGGATGGCATCCCCGGCTGTGTGCTTCACAAACTCAACGAGGAATTAAACCCACAGTTAGGACAGCTGTTTAATATTAGCATCACCTCAGGATAATGCACTCAAGGAGTGGCGCACGGCAACTGTGGTCCCACTTCATAAGGGTGGTGCCTCCACCGACCCTGGAAATTACCGCCCCATTAGCTTAACAAGCCTTATCTGCAAAGCCATGGAGAGGATCATAATGGAACTCATAAATAAAGACATAGGGAACTTGCAGACTTTGGATCCAACCCAGTTTGGCTTTGTCAAAGGCAGATCCTGCCTCTTAAACTTGGTTGACTTTTTCGAGACAGTCACCAAGGCCATTGATGAGGGAAAGGCAGTCCATACAGCCTACCTCAACCTGGCAAAGGCCTTCGACACAATACCCCACTCAGGTATCATCGAAAACCTCATCAGCTTGAATGTAAACCCATACATCACAAGATGGGTTGCAAACTGGCTAAGTGACAGAACCCACAGGGTCAAAGTTGCTGGAGCCATGTCAGACTCAAAGCCTGTCACAAGTGGTGTCCCACAGGGCTCAGTCCTGGGTCCACTCTTGTTCGGCATCTACTTTTCTGAAGTACAAGCAAACACAGGAGGGTTATGGCTGACAAAGTTTGCAGATGACTGCAAACTGGGCCATAGTCGAAAACACATCTGACACAGATATCCTTCAGAAGGGCCTCACAGAAATGGAAAACTGGTGCCAGAGCCATGGCCTAAAGTTAAACGCCAAGAAATGCATAGTCATACTCTTTGGGAAAAACAAGGTTACCCCTAGCTACCATATAGGTGGCAATCCACTGAGCACAGAAGAAGTCATCAGGGATCTGGGGACCCAGGTTGACAGTAGCCTTTCGTTTGACACTCATGTTGCTAAAGTAGTTAGGAAAACCTTCTATACTGCCCACCTGATCACGAAGGGATTCACATCCAGATCAAGGGAGGTCATCGTCCCCCTGTACTCATCTCTCATTAGACCTATGATTGAGTACAATGCCCCGTTCGGAATGTATCTGACCCGACACCTGCTGCAGCTTGAAAGGCCCCAAAAGTTCCTCACCATAAGGATAAAGGGTCTCAAAAATATGTCTTATGCTGCCCAACTGAAAGAACTCCAGCTCTATTCAGTCTCATACCGCTTGCTCAGAGGTGACCTGTGCCTGACATATAAGGCCATGTCAAACCCAGATTTGATGAATATGCTTCACCTCAAAAAATCTAAATCCCTCAGAACCACAAGGGCGGGAGATTTAAACCTTCACACAGTTATAAATAGAACATGCTGGAGGGACAGATTAATCACCCAGAGACTCCCTATGCTGTGGAACAAAATCCCAGTACATGTGAGGCAGAGCACCTCGCTGGCCCTGTTCAAGAGGAATCTTGACCAATGGATGGGAGATCGCAGATACACCCCAGGGATTACTTCAGTGTCACTGCTTGACAGAGGCACAGCAAAATAATAGGCATAGTTTTTATTCAAACTAAAGGGGTGGCGAAAGCCACATAACTATGGGCTAGGCTTATAAATGCCCTTGGGCAGATAGCCTAGTATGAACCTATGAACCTATGAACCTATGGATATTGATCTGATATGTTGATATTAACTGTAGACTACTATGTTTTATGACATGTCATTAAGGACTGCTGTCATGTAGCAATGGCATACCTATCAGTTTCAGATGTCTATCTGTCAAAACATTCATCCTAATGCATAACCTGTTGGCTAGCTACTTTCTGTCCTCTGTTCAGATGTGCAGATGTCAGGTATTCATCTTGACTGCTTACAGGCAATCTCTGATTGACTGTCACTTACATTTGCCCAGCTGTCTTATGAATGCCACAGCTAGGAAACCCCACTCTGTATGCACCACATGCCATAGATACCTCAACCAGACTACCACAGTCAACAGAACATGTTTGGGTACAGGTCCCTAACCCAGACATTTGCCATGTTATGCAATATATGTTGCATACATGTCAATTGGAGAACCTCACTGGCCATCTTCAAGAGAAAACCAGATGAGTGGATGTTGAATTTAACTGTCACCCCGGGGATCACTCAAGTGGCATCAGTTGATAGATGGCCTACTGACAAATGTCAGATGGCATGATACCAGTGTACTCACATGCCCTACTCTTCTCATCTCTCCATGGACATTAGCCTGGTACACACCTAGGAACACCTGCACCTATGGACCTCAGCACTGACAAATGTGTGTGTGCATTGCTGAGTATAAAAGTGGCTGTGTGTTTGTAAACTTGTAGATGAAAATCCTCTGAGGGCATTCTCACCCACTACACCCCTCATTGCTATACTTAGAAAGGACTGCTGCTGTAATTCACATTAAATGTACCTTGTGACACTCTTCCCCATATGGGCAACCTGGAGCTTGCAGTACCAGCATAACACTGTTCTACAAATGGGTAGATCGCCGTGGGTTACCCTTTGAGTCCTTGCAAATGTATGTGTGTGTGTGCATGTGTGTGGAATTGTGTGTGAGTGTGCATATTTGTAGGAGACAGCATTCTGAGGCCACATTCTCCAAATACACTAAACCTTGCCATACATTATAAGGGGTGGTGATGTTGCTGACATTAGGAGAGCCATGACAAACCCTCACCCTACTATCCCTGTGGCATGTGCAATAAATGCATATACCTGTAGTAGCACTGATTAGATAGACAAGGGCTTGTATTGCAGTCCTGGTCAATGTGTGATTGTGGGTATACCAGAGCATTATCATGGGTTTCAGTGAATACAATATCTAATGTGGGGTGTTGGTGCTGGGTATACTGTCTATATACTATGGTACCCCAAGTACATGTCCTAAGGTCCACTGTATGAGGACTGCTGTCACCATCAACCATAAAGGTAACTGATTGCACTATCCAGCCCAATGTTGCATGTGCTGTGTGCAAAAACTCTGTAACAATATGGACTCACTGACAAGGTAGTTAGCACTGCTAAACCCAGGTGTGTCAAATGTGTCTATGTATTTGTCAATGTGTGTATGACAGTATGTCATACTATGTATTGTTCATTAACATGCAGTACATCCCACATTACCGTACTGTACAAGGTTTGGTGATGTTCTTCACTTAACAGGAAACTTGGGACACACCTCACCCTAAAAGCCCTGTGGTGTGAGCAATTAAGGTCAAACACATTAGTAGTAATAAGTACCTAGGTAGGGGTTCTACTCTCAATGTTGCAAGTAAGTGTGTGTGTGTATGTGAAGGGATCTACTTCAGTTTGCAGAAAATATATGTCTCAGGAGATCATATGTCCGAGAACTAACTGGCAAAAGGTAACATTTCAAAGCAATCATCTTCTGGAAATTCATTCCATCAAAACTAGTAGTGGATGTGTAAATGCCCTCTTCCTCACTGTACAGCTGTACAGTGATACTGGAGTTGATATATAGTTGGGTGTGGTTGTTGTGGGCACAGACACCCACATTAGGGTTATTGTTGTGCATATCCCCATGCTTAGTGTGCTGTTATACTGTACAATTTATGTTAACAGGTTAAATAGTTGTTAATCACACTATGTGTGGTTCTACACCACCATCTAAACTGGGGGGTTGTGCCACCCACACCAGCTCACCTAGGTTTACCAACTCCAGGATTGCACTACTTTGGGGAAGAGGGCATATACCCTGCCAGTACCATCGTCAATGACATTGAACTGGCAGACTGATTATTTACTGATGTGATGTTTTGGCTATTTGGTCTTGGTATAATTACATAGGCCAAAATGAGTTCACTGCAAATGAAGTACATCCATGTGAACAGTGTTCTCTGTGTATTGCATCAATACTAAATCCTGTGTGTGTGTGTGTGTGTGTGTGTGTGTGCGTGTGTGTGTGTGTGTGTTATTCATAAACATTTGGTGTATGCCACCCAGTACACTTACCATTGTCCGCTGTAGAAGAGCTGCTTATATCAGCCACTGTGCACTCACCTGTATACACCCCTTAGACCTATCAGCCATGTGGCACATGCAGTAACTGTTATACAGACCTATTCCTTGTGTTCAGCTGTACTCGGGATATGACACAGTCAATGTGTCACCACAGTGCCACACCCCTTGTAAGAAAGGACAACAAACTAACATCCTGCTGACAAATAGACACAGAGAACACAAATAGAATACATTCAGTCAGCATTAATGACAGCTATAATGCATCATGGCTGGACAGCTACACACCCTGACGTATAAGCATTAATCACTCCAGCTGACAACACGTTAAACAGCATTACATTGCTAAACCTTAGTACATTCACCTTGTGCATCAGAGCCATATTAGCTTGTTCATGCATCAATGGTATGGATGACAGGGATGTGGCACAGGTATCATCATATGCACAAGGTGTGTTGTGGGTTTGCCAGAGGCCTAGGCTGAGCCATTTGGTTGACATCATGTGTGTGTGAGTTAGTGGGTTCTTTATTAAATGGGCTGTGCAGATATGGTGTGTGTAGGTATGGAGGTGCACTAGCTGTGTTGCTGATGTGTGTGCATGTATGTATGCACACATTTCTGCCATGTGGATGCTCTATGTAGGGGTTTGTTGGATAGCTGCAGACCGTACATGGCAGGGTGTACAGTTCACCGTGTCTGGCCACAGACAAGGGAACTGTGCCTGCCAGGGGTTTCACGGGCACTACCAGGCAGAAGCCCAGATATGGAATTCTCCCCTGCTGATGACAATTGTCTGCTGGATCCGTGTCCCTGTTGGGACTGGCCAGGACCACATGCATGTGGCCTGCTGCATTGTGGTGTGGACAGCACCTCCCCTGCAGTGCTGATGTTGTTGCACGTTCACGCAGACATCCACCTGTTGGTGTTACTGACCTACGTCCATGTGGCCAACGCCCTACTCCCACCATATGCTCTATCACAGACACCACATGGTCGAGGATTCCCACCATCTTACACAACCATCTATCCATAACCTCTGCAAAATAATGGTGAGCACCTGCAACATCACTGATGTAGTCACATAGGAAAAGTAGCCCTCTGGAGCCTCAGACTATCTCTGGTGTAACGTTCCATACATACCTGTGCCTCCATGATGGCCCAAAACATGCATCTGGTGACACCTGCTCTGGCACTTCTGCCAGGGGCATGATGGCCATAAACCCTCCTATGAGCACCTCTGTACATATTCCTGTGTGGTACCTTGCCGGTCATCCAGCTATGGCTGCTGTGTACAGACACACTTACCATAGTCGCCACACTTTCCTGTCCCATGCCACCACCCACCAACTGTCCCTCATCTATGGCCACTGGAGATGGGATATGTAACGGCATTGTGACTGTGTGCAGGGATGTGGTGGATAAAAGTGGGATGTCAACCAATGGCACAGATTCAGCCCCTGACAACCCTGCCTGTGCCTCATTATGCCTATCTTCATTGTCAGAGTCTGTATGGACACTAACATCAGTTTGTCTGCAGGAGGGACCCCGACTCACCTCACCACCTGTGAGTGGCAGACAAGAAATGTTTATTAAGACCTGTATGTTATAGTTTACTTCTACACACACACACACACACACACACACACACACACACACACACACACACACACACACACACACACACACACACACACACACACTTACAGGTGAGGTGGCACAAAGATATTATGCAGACCTCTCATTACTCAACAGTCAACATGCATGACATATGGCACTCAACAGCATGCACTGCAACCATACTCCATCCTTGTTACCAACATTATACATTTCTGTGATGCATGAGTTGTGTTAGTAGGTGATGCCCCTGCCCCTGGAACACACTGCACCCATGTACACTGTATTGCTGTGCACCTGTACAGCACACTGGCATGTACTGTGCACCATACCTCACAGGTGTACACACCATTACTGAATGTGTATATGTGTGGCAGTTATGTTTGCTCTGTTGCTCACAGCCCCTATGTGGTTGTCTGACACATACCTGGGATGATAGGAGGACTGATGTCAGTAATTAATACCTGTCCTTTGATTTGCAGATCTCATCATCAGCAATGCATGTAATTGCAATAAAATCCAGTTACACTGACAACCTTCAAAGCTTAATGTGGATATGAGGAGTGTACACACCCTTGTTGACATACCAGCCTCTTCTATGATATGGAATGGGGCCACAATACTGCATTTGTTAACATTACACACACCTGATATGTGATATATGACCTGTGCAATCCAATGCAGTATCAAACAAATGTGTTAGTTGTGCAGATGCTGAATGAGATGCATACAATTTGTGGTTTGCATAAGTGTGCACACCCTTAACACAATGGTTCATTGAAGCAACTGCTCAGTGAACTACAGCAGTCACTATTACTGGAAGGGGTATACTAGCATAGCCCATCTTCACTTGCCATTATTTGGTCACTCTGCACTACAAATGTCCCCTAACTCTGCCAGATTGCAAGGTCAGCTCATGTGCACAGCCCTTGGAGGTCACACAGTGGCTTCACTATTGCTGTAGAGTCAGGGTTATGTCTGGCACAATTCATAACCTTCACTGTGTTCAGATACAGCAATTCTTAGCAAGCTTTGGATGTATGCTTCAGTTCACTGTTGTGTTTCAAGCTGACACCCCTCACCATCCTCAACCTTATTGCAGATGCTTGACAACTATGGGCCACACATGCATGTTATTTTGCAGTGTTTCAAATTCCAAACACCATGTCTACTGGCCTAGTTCCAGCTAATGAACAGCAAACCTAAGGCGTACACTGGTACCAGCAAGGTAAATATCGGGGATGGTGGTCCTGAGGTGAAGTGAGGTGTTGCTTGTGCACCATACGTATCTTTATGAATACTGTCTGTAGGTTTGAGCCTTGGTCTCATGACACCATTACACATTGCAACACATGCCTTTGGGAGACTTGGTGTTATGCTTATGCTACCTATTGAGAGCCCTGGATGATATATCATGTGGGACAACTCATCCATCAGATTACCCTAGCCCATAGGTCACACTTCTGAAGAATCCAGGCAATTGTCAACACAGGTACTGCACAGGCAGTACTTGCTAGACATTTCTGAAATTCCCTCAGTGTTGCTGCATGTTTCTGGGCAGCCTCCATGACCAGTTTGCAACATGTTTTGTCATCTGTTTTGGATGGAAATTTGTTTATTTTCTGCATTAATGTTGTACCATAATTCATACACACATACATGACTGTCTGCAATGTTTGCCATGGTATATGCAATGGTGAGGTAAGGCTACTTTTCCCACTCCTGAGTGCTACATTCCAGACATGGGATCCATTTCATGATTTGTAAGATGTGTGCAAGCCACGGCTGCCTCTGTTTCAGGTGAGTGGGCAAATGTCATGGACATACTTCTTGAACAGCAGACCATTACTTGGTGTGACATTGAGGCCCTGTACTTGATGGAAGGTGCATACTCAAGTAGTGTGATTGCTGTCAGTACATCACAAGCTGCTTCCACAATATGTTATTTGGAGTGTGTGCACACATATGCTTTCACTGTTTGTTAAGGTATGTATTCCTCATATTTGTTGTCCTAACATAGGATTCCATATTACACTTTCATTGCTCATGTTAGGATCACATTACAAGTTGTAAAAGGTGTGGAATGTGGTATTGTGATTTGCCGTTGTTTATATCAGGAACAGTTGCCATTGTAATAGTGGTGTATACACTGTTGTAGCCACTGTATAAGGGTAATGTTTCAGACATGTCCCTACTGTAGGCCCATTTGTACCACCATTATGTTCATCTCTGTCCACACATCTTGCACTGACAGGTTGTTAGGTATACTGAAGGACTCTTACATACCCTTCAGATATGCCTCCATAGTGGCTACTGTAATTCAGTGCATTTTACACCAACAATAAGTGAACATGTACAGCATGCTTTATGGGTAGGTGTGTTAAATGCGTGCATGGCAAATAACATGGCCATAACATGGCTGGTGTATTGGCAAACCTGGACAAAACAACAGTATACTCACCAGCTACAGGCTGCTGCCCCAGTTGTATACCAGACAGACCTAAATTGTTGTGTGAGAGAAGTAATGTCAGTAGCCACACCTTTGGCATTGGTACAGGGTGGGAGCAGCATTTCAGCACATCGACTGTACAAACCCACAATACTAGAGATTATGCACATTTGTTCATTACTACACTGCAGCAATAGACTATCTTATCTGACATATGCATGTAGATACTTTACAGATGAAAATGTATAAGCAACAGTGGTCTAGTAATGCATCCTGGGTCTTTACCTGCACGCTCCTCATCTATTGTGTGGGTGGCACCCATCTCCACAATGCTGTCTTCGGCCTGCTGGCTTGGCTGGCGGGTGGGTGCCCCAAGGCTGGTGATGAGCTCCTCAGCATGTGTCAATGGGGCTGGATGGCATGACCCCCACCTGTGGCTAGCTGGTCCCTCCTAACTGCAGCAGCATGCTGATGGGCATGGAAGATCAGATCTGTGCAATGATGCCGCACCTGCTCATCATTTTGGTTGTGCAGGCCAACATTGTTTACCCTGTGGATGAGCTCATTTCACAGGGCGGTCCTCTCCTGCAGATCCTGGGCCCTGCAGCCAAAGAGGATGGCATGATGCATGACGAGGTATTGAATGATTGCATAATTTTCCAGGTTTGTGAATGTGGGCAGACATTCCAGGGACATTATACCTGGAAGACATAAACAGAAAAAAAGGTCACAGGACCTCATATGGTTGTCCGCATGCACATCAACAGTGGATATTACTTGCAAATAATCCAGGCTATACCATAACACTGTAAGCTATCATGGCTTTGACATCTTGCATTACACCCCTGGCCTAACCTGTCCAGTTCCTACAGTGTTGGATACTTAATGGCATAATCCACTATTTACCATTCATTTCTGTGTAGAGGGATGACAGTGGCCATCTTCAATATGGACGGTGTGTGGATGGTGGTATGTGTTTGTTTGACTGTAGGGTGTGATGGAACTGTGAGTACATGCCTGTGTTCATGTAGGAGGCAAACTGTGATGTTCTCATGCCCCATGGAGACTTGCTGTTGTTGCCATTAGTTGGCATTATGTCCATGCTCACCATTGATGCAGGCAGGAGTGTTGTTAATGTGCATATCCCCCTGTACTAATGTTGTGGACAGGGTGCCACTGTTCCTGCCTATCCTGTCTGATGCAGGTTGCCTGTATCCATGGCATATGTGTATGAGGTGTGCTTTACCCCCAGTACAGGTTGACTTGTGTTACTGGCTCTGAGACTGCGTACATATGTGCAGACATGGTTGCAATTGTCCTTGGTGGTTTGGATATGTCTGATTTCTAGTCATAGTCAGCCTTACAGGAAGTCACCTGTGAACCTACATGCTTTCTCAGATAGAGGTGCACTTGTTTCCAAGTTGTGGTCTGCACCTATATGTCCCTGTACAGCCACTATAGCAACCTATTATGTGTTTTGTGTGCTGGTGCTGTCCACCAAGGGGAATGACTTTATCGTTGGTGGAGGATGGTTGTACAGGTAAGGTACTGTTGATTCCACATAGCTACAATGGATATGAAGTGTACACATCCCTGTTACAGTGCATGGTACTTGTGCAATTGGAACATGACCCCACAAAAGCACATGTCAACACAATCCCCACCTGTGATGTGTCCTATAGCCTGCTCAGGTCAATAGGGAACATAACAAGCTGTCCTGTGGAAACATTTGGGAATTAATACTCAATACAGTAAGCCAGCTGAATGTGTGTGCACACCCTTGCATGGATATGTTGTGTAAACACCTGCTGAGATGATTACAGCATCCATTTGTCTTGGTTTATACTCTAACATCATATCACATCTTCACTTGGCAATGGTTGCTCACCTTCCATGAAACAGCTTTGTTTCTTTTTCAATAGAATTGTGGAGGTTATGGGTCGCATTTGAGGTGAGAAGCATTTTGACATGACTTTCTGTGGTCTCATTGGCATACAGCACACAGACCTGGCATTCCAACAGGGGTGTGTAGACTTTGATATCCAGTGTATATGGGTGTTGATATAGCTGTTAGTGGTAGGCATGGACAGCGGATCATACAGTTGTACACTTCTCTGATTACTACTTGATAAGCATGCCTACTGTAGTACCCATATCAGTGTCATGGCAATGCAACAATCAGTAGCAGTACACCTTTCATTTTGTTGTATGCAGTGACAGTGATATTACACACATGCAACATGCACATCCTATTTTCCAGACTGCTTGTGACCCATGTTATTACTTTTGTGCCTTTCAGCTGAACATACACAGACATACACATGCTCAGGGGATACCTGGTATACATTTGTGTTATGTGTCTTTATGGCACACTTTATTTACAGTCTTGCAGCTCAATCATACATCTCAACCTGTTATACCATGACTTTTGGCCATTGGTCCACATCACTGGGTGACAAAACAGGGAAGTCAATTTAGATAAAGTATTAATATAGCTGCCATAACACAAGTATATGTGTAAGTGACTACAGATATCTGTCACAACTGTGAACTTTGTCCAGAAGAACACTGTACAGTTGTATATTAATTCAATATATCATGTGCAGTTTAACACACCCACATCTGCAACAGTGCTTTACTATGCTCATGCCCTATATAGGTATCATAGAGTTACAATACAAACATGTATAATACTCATATTCACAGTTAACATATGGATATGGGCAACATCCCATTAACTGGCCTAGCAGTGGCACAGACATGACTGCTTGACAGACACTCTAGTGGTTGCCATAGGTGAGCTGTCCTTTCCCAGGGTGTGTCAGGCTCCTCAGCTGTGACCTAACCTATCCACCTGTTAGAGCATCACATGTGGACAAAGCCTGACATTAGGGGGGAAATATGGGGACAGATCGTAGATATATATATATTACAAACCTACGACCTTTGTAGCAAATAACTACATCATGTGGGCATTGTCCCTTTACCTTTCCTGCATGGAAGACATCCTTTATGTGTGGGGGCAGCAGTGTTACAGACAGCAGGTAGGAATACTTCTTACAACAGATCTTGTGGACACAGGCCACCTACATGTTTGTATAAGGTTTCAGACCTAGGAACCGTGTGTGGGTATTGCTGTTATATGCATTGAATACTGCTAATTTTACAGGGTTTATGTGTGCATGTTAGTTTTGCATGGAATGCAGTCTGTCTGCATAGCACTCAACTGTGGGCCTATCCACATGATGGCCAGAGAACTGGCTGTTATGTTTTGTCTGTTCCCCACACAGGTCTTGTACCTGACATATTAGCGGCATTCTCTCCGTTGATTGCTATCAGTACATGGCGACATCCATTTGTGTTTCTGACTTCATATTCCTGGGTAAGGGTATGTTGCAACCAATCATGTAACACCAGCAACTTTCATAGTGTATAACAGCAATATTTCAAATATGGCCCTGTGTTTCGGCTTCTGTCCTCCACTTATATACAAGGCTTTGTCCAAATGTCATGCAGTAAGAGGTTAATAGGTATGCTCTATCATTATTTAGTGCTGACATTCCTGCTATCATTCCAGTGATGTTGTGGACTCCCACAAAAATGACTATATAAGTCAGCACTAAAAAATTAAAAGCACTACACCCTCACAAACTCCCCTTGAGTACCTTGTTCCCCATTGGCCCTTTTTTCAATTATAAAGGAATTTGCAATACTATTCTAGCATGTCCAAAGGTCAGTTGTCAATCTCCTCTCCGGTCCAGCTGGTGAATCTGGGAATCTTGAGGCAATGTTACAACTGCCTCATGTACACAGACAACCTTCTCCTCCTCCCAACAAATTCCAACACATGTGAGAGATGCAACCATATAGCCAAACTGGTGGCTAAGCTCTCTCAACTCAGTACTGGCAAAATCTGTCAGGAGGAGAAGGAAACCACACTCACTACAATTCCAGTCTCACACAGACCTACCACAACAGCAAACCAAACACATAAACACACAAAAACATACTCAGAGGCTCTAAATAAAAATCTACCTAAGCAGCAGAGACCTCCAAAGCAGACACCCAAGCAACCGCTACCCCAAAACAAAACACGTGCAACACATAGCTCACAAAGCCAGTGTGCCGAACAGTCACAGCCCTTAAGGCTAAACAACACACCTGATACACTTGTAATAGGTGACTCTATCGTCAGGCACACTGACATCCCGCTCACCAGGCTGAACAAGGAGAAGGTCACGGTGAGCTGCCTGTCGGGTGCTAGATCTGCCACATAACACAAGCACTTAGGTCTCTCCAAGGCAAGTACAAATATGACTCAGTCATTGTCCATGCTGGTGTGAATGACCTGAGACGGACCTCCCTGGACTACATAAAAAGAGACATAGAGGAGCTTTCTGAGCATGTGGCCCAGGCCGGTATGACCCTGACCTTGAGTAGCATCTTACCCTCACCAAGAATGATGCCACAATATGAAGACAAGATGATCAATTTCAACAATTGGCTTAAGTATTGGTGTCATTCAAAGGGGATCTAATGCCTGTCAGCCTGGGATGACATGCTCGACAATCCACGATGCTTCGCTAGGGATGGCTTGTACCTGTCACCCCTGGGCTTTCGGATATTGGCAAAGGCTCTTGCTACCCCCATAGTGCCTTTTTTAGGCAAGGTTCAAAAGACAAACCCACCTCCATAGGTATCACAAGGGATAAGAAACTAAGAGTAATGCTACTCAATGCCAGAAGTCTAAACCTCAAGATGCATGCATTCGAAACTCTCCTTAGCATGGAGAACATCAATATCTGCACAGTAACAGAAACCTGGTTCAAGGCTCCCGAGAGCACCCCAGCACTACCAGGTTATACCTCATACCATGCTTTTTGGCCCCAAAACTTGGACCAAACCAGAAAAGGAGGGGGAGTATCAATATTCGTCAAAGATAGCCACACCTCCAGGTTGGTGGCACAGCACAAAACATCAGAGACTATCCATGTGCAACTAACAGTGGGTAAAACTGCCTTCCAGTTTATAGCCTGCTGCAGACCACCCTCCCAAACCCAGGAACCCCACTCGGCCTTCCTGAGAACACTGGAAAATATGAAGGTCTCTCCAAACACCATTATATTGGGTGACTTCAACTACCCAAACATAGACTGGGAGCATTACTCTAGCTCCAACACCCTAGCTCAAAGGTTCCTAGAATTTATAAACTCAAATGCTATGGAACAACTTGTTACTACTCCCACAAGAGGGGAAAACATACTGGACCTGATCATCACCAACATGGGGACTCTATGCTCCAGACCAGAAGTGTATCCCTCATTGGTAAGATCAGACCATAAACTAATCTCACTGGATATTCACATCCCGACCCCACCCCCTGCCCAGAAAACCACAGTGAAAAACTTCTCTAAAGCAAATTTCACACTCCTCAAAACCAAGGTGGAATCCTTCAAAGCCCCCGGGCCTGTGGAAAATACGGCCCAGACCATAGAATCCTTTATAAACACATTATATGAACACCTTCAGGAATGCATGGATCATGCAATCCCAAATAAAACCAAGACCCAATTCTCCAAAGGCAGACGTCCTGTCTGGTGGACCCCAGCCATAAACAAATTATACAATAGAAGGAGGAAGCTACCACATGATAGAGCAAAATCCCAAAAAGGGAAGGCATCTCTGATCAGTGTTAGCAAAAATCTACGGGCACTCATAAAATCGTCTAATGCCAGCTTCGAGAGAAAAATTGCACAGGACACTAAGGATAATCACAAGGCTTTCTTTAGTTATGTTAGGAACCTGGGTGGGAATTCCCAGATATGCTCAGAATTAGTCCAAAATGACAAAAAATACACCAAACCCACAGACATTGCCAACATCCTAGCTGACAGGTTCGGCGCAAACTCCCCCCCCCCTCCAAAAGGGCAAATATCTATCCCAGCAGAGTGCTGCCCCCCTGACATCTCAGATGCTCAGGTAAGAGCCACCCTCTCCAAAGCAAAAAACACAGCATCAGTGGGACCAGACAGTGTCCCTGGCTGCGTCCTACATGAACTCCAAGAACAGCTAAACCCAAACATAAAACTACTGTTCAATCTCAGCCTTACCACAGGATATGTACCCAAAGAGTGGTGTACAGCAACAGTGGTCCCTCTCCACAAAGGTGGTGCCTCAACGGATCCTGGAAACTATCGCCCCATAAGCCTGACTAGCTTGGTCTGCAAAGCTATGGAAAGGATCATCATGGACCTCATAAAAAAAGATATTGGGGACCTACAGACACTGGATCATACTCAGTTTGGCTTTGTTAAGGGCAGATCCTGCC